>NC_066568.1:10139968-10199968 GCF_024679095.1 Eriocheir sinensis | reverse complement strand
CATACAGTGTCTGCTGAACCTCTGTTTATGGCCATCTATCCTGCTGAACCGCCTTGAACTACCTGCTGAACGCCTGCTGAATCTCTCCTTACGATCTTATCACAGCCAACTATCCTGCTGAACGGCCCTTACAGACCTAGTGACCTACTGCTTGATGTCTGCTTACCGTTCACTCACTCATGATCTCACTCTGCTGAACGGCCCACTAACTGTCTACTGAACGCCTACTGAATCTCTGCTTACGGCCTTCTCGCAGCCTTCTATCCTGCTGAACGCCTACTGGATGTCTGCTTACCGTTCACACACACTGATCATACTCTGCTGAACGGCCCACTGACTGTCTACTGAACGCCTACTGAACCTCTGCTTACGGTCTCCCCGCAGCTCTCTATCCTTCTGAACGGCCTGCTGGATGTCTGCTTACCGTTCACTCACATTAACCCTACTCTGCTGAACGCCCTACAGATCGAGTTGAACGGCCTACTGATACTATGCTTACGGAATTCTCAAACCCAACTATCCTACTGAACGTTCAGTAAGACCTACTGAACGCCTGCTGAATCTCTGCTTACCGTTCACTCAAACTAATCCTACTATGCTGAACGGCCTACTGAGCTGCTGATCCTCACCTACTGACCTCCTCACCTGCTGAACGCTTCCCTGCTGGATATTACCCCACCACACACCTGCTAACATGCTTACTGCTTCCTGAACTTCGGCTGACTGGACGCTGAATACCTGCTGACGGGTTACTGAGTGCCTGCTGAATGACTGTTTTAATGCGGTCTGATCCCCTGCTGAACGCTATCTGACATCTGTTGAGCCTGCTGATTAGGAGTTCATGAATATTTACTAACTGATATGCAAGAGTAGTCTTTACCTGCTGAGCCTGCCGACTGCATGTTGATCCTGCTGAATATTTGAATCTTTATCTCCTGTCTGTCTGTCTGTCTGTCTGTGTTAATGTCTGCGTATGTGCTGTCCTTTTTTTTCTTTTTTCTTATTATTTGTGAATCTATCTATCTATCTATCTATCTATCTATTTATCTATCTATCCTGCAGTGTTGTTGTTGTAATATCGCCTTGTTGTTTGTTCGTTCAGTTCGTTTGTTAATCATTTGTTATTTATTTCGTTAAGGTCACTCTCGTTGTTATTGTTGTTGTTGCATATTCATTATTAATTAAAAACTTATTTGTTGAAAGTATAATATTTGTTTATTTTTCATTACCCGTGTGTGTGTGTGTGTGTGTGTGTGTGTGTGTGTGTGTGTGTGTGTGTGTGTGTGTGTGTGTGTGTGTGTGTGTGTACTTATTTATCTATCTATCTCCGTCTATCTGTCTATGCCGGCCTGTCTCAATTTCCTTTTCATTATTTTCTTCCTTTATCTCTTTCTTCCTATCTATCTATTTATTCATTTATCTATCTATCTATCTACCTATGTATCTATCTATCTATTTATCTATCTGTCTATCTGTGTCTTTCAATCTGGTTTTACTTTAATTCTGTACCAGTTTCTTCCTATCTATCTATCTATCTATCTATCTATCGATGTTTAGGTCTGTCTACGTCGTTATATATCTATCATTGGGGGGCTCCCGTGGTAGAGTCTCGGCCTTGCGCTTCGGCGGGTTGCTAGGGCGTGGGTTCGAGACCTATCCCGTGCCATGGGGGTGGAAAGGTGGGCTCTTTCCGACACCCTCAGCCCCTCTTTTTCTTTATTCCTTCTTATTTACGAATCTGTCTTTTTATCTATCTACAATATTCATCTCTGTGTGCGTTTACCTAGCTGCATAAATAAATAAAGCAGTAACAGATAAATAGATCATAAATAAATTAGAGTAAACAAATAAGTTAGGCTCGTCGTTAGCACAACAAACAGCCCGAGACCCAGAGCAAGGCCGCGGCAACACACGCGACACACGCAACACAGGTGAGAACACAGTAGTCAACAACAGCCATGCCCACGAACACTCCAGCACACACAGCCTAGCACAAACTGAGGCTAGACACCACAACCCTTACGACTATTATCCCTGACCATATGAGACTAACTCCTAATGCACTTTCCAGCCCATGTCTTATTGAATCATGTGATGTTGTTTGATGAGTTTGGATAGGCTGGCGCATTGGTTGGTGAGACCTTTCGGTTCTTTGCCTGACGGTTCACCCTGGCATGGCTCATAGGGAAAGGTCATCCAGGTAAGAAGGGAGGACAATGGCTCGGTGTGGAGGTGCTTACCGTGAGGGTGGTGGTGCTGCCTCCCCGGGGTGTGCATGGTGCAGTGTGCTGAGTGGCGTGAGCATGTTCAGTGTGGTCACCTCTGGCGCCACACCTGCAGGAACCAGGGAAGGACTCATTAATTAACATGCAGCTTGACTCACCACCTCAGGCCATGGTCCCACAGCCTAACTAGCCCCCTGTAACACTCCAGAAGAAGAAGAAAGTATCATATTGTTATTAGTGCATGTCATTATAAACTACCCTTGTCAGACCTGTGGCAGCAGTGCTTCAAGACAGCACCGCGCTCAAAAATTAAAAGGCACACATGTCGGGAAAGCTAATTTCATATTGGTAAGTTTTGGCTTGCATTGGGTACATACACATCTAAGATACTGTTGAATTTAAAAAAAAAAAAAGAATTACCCATTGTGTGTAATGAACAAAGGTAAAATCTACCAGTAAGCAGCCACATTCCTTGGCCAAAACCATCAAGGATTCAGGAGGAGTCAGTCTCTGGCCTGATGTGAGCCTGTCACTAGCCCTCCACTTGTGCCTGTCCATATGGATTTTTTTTTTAATTATGCCCCAAATTCAATTTGTGTTCTATGTAAAATAACTTATATGGACAATGTGTCCATAAGCCTTAAAAGAAATGTGCTATATGGAAGGTTTACTGTATGAAGGAAGCATAATTGTACCACAAATATTTCCTCAGGCCTAAGTCAAACAATCTATTTGCCTTCCGACCCCACAAAGGGTTCAGGAAGCCTCCAAACATCCCAATTCACTAGAAAATTAGTTAGGGTTCAGGAACCCCAGACCTCCACCAAGAACAATAATTCTGCACACAAATAAATCTTAGAGAATTTAAAAGTACGCCCAATCCAAGATGGGAGCCCTCGCCACCACTGATAAAAGGGCTCTCATCTTTCTGCTCAGCTCACAGCCCTTAAAAAATTCCAGTCTCTGAACACCTGTCCTGCCCTCCTTTGTTCCCATGCATGTTCATCCTCACACATCAGTGTGAAGATACATCAGTGTGAGTTAAGTACAACTGAACATGATTTACTTTTATTCATGCTGCAAATTTTCCTTTTCCTTCAGACACACACAATGGAGAAGCCAGAAAAGCCTGAGCCGCCCAAGACTGTGGCCATGGTCTACGTGTGTGGAGGTGAGGCTTTCCTGATGCCATCAATTATAGTTTATGTAGAGATAGTTTTCCCTAATCCGAGTCTCAAAGTAGGTTTTGCTGACTTTTACAACAGCCGTGATGCAAGAAAGGTTGCAGGGTACTTTCTTCCCCCAACAGCCTTTTTATAAAAGTTGAAATTATGTGAGAAAGGCTCTTCTATTTTTCTTATTGTGATTCTTATTTTTCTTTCATGGTGGTGGTGGTGATAGCATAATGTTAAAAGTCCAATAGCATTTCCTGTTCTCTTAATTTTGCTTGAAAATCACTATAATAATAATTTCGCTATTTCCCTTCAAGTGTCAAGAGCATGTGCCTTACTCACACCCCTCTGATAATGCACTATGCTGACAAATATTAGCGGAGGGTGTGAAACAAACTGTGGCAAAGTATCATAGTGATCCAACAGATACTTACTGAGATATTCCAGAAAAATGATATAACACAGCCTCTGAAATCCATAGTAGAGCACTTCATCATATCATTAATAACTTTTTACTGCTTACTCATCTGTATTAGCAGTAGCATTAAATCTCTCCCCTTTGCACTTTTTATTTGGTGCTGATAACACTATACTAAAATGTTACAACCCCCCCCCCCAGAGTGCCACACAGAGAACGAGATGAAGGCGCGTGACCCTGTGCGTTGCCGGAGCTGTGGCTATCGCATCCTGTACAAGAAGCGCACCACAAGACTCATCGTGTTTGACGCTCGCTGACCCCACACAACACCTGGCCATCGTGTCACTTCATTCAGCTGGTGCTTGGCCTTGTTGTACGATGACAGCCGTGTGCCAATGTACCCCTCAACACCTCCCTACTCTGTGTGTATTTAATGTGTACTGCTCTGTAATGTGATACGCCTCTTTTTTTTAATGTTTTAGTTTTCATTATTACTGTGGCTGATTTGTCTTTTTTAACCCGTTTTTCAAGGCGAGGTTAGTTGGTTTGGTTGATTTTCATGTTTTACAGCTGAGTTTGTGAAATGTTAACTCAACTTCGTGAAAATCCAACCACTGTGGCTGATTTGTCTTTTTTAACACATTTTTCAAGGCATAGTTAGTTGATAACGTCGACTCAACTGTGTGAAAATCCAACACTTCTGGCTAACTCCAGCCCAAAATCTATAATTCAAAAAGCCAAACTAGCCACAGAATGTTAATAAGAACTAATATGTTTAAAAAGTCTGGCAATAGTCAACATTATTTGTCTGGCCACACACCAGCATACACACCCATGAATTATCCATTTCAATTGATGTGTGCTTTTGTAATAAAATGACAATACACATGATTTCTCCATTTCCTTGTCATAACTATGAATACCTCCCAGCACATCCCCATATTGACATGATGGAGATGCACAGGTAGACAGACAGCATGCTCTGTTGTTTATTTGCTAGTGATGACAGACTATGCCAGCGACACACTCCTACAGTCCTATTACAGACCCATTGGAACAGAGCCTTGGTGGCCAGTGCTTTAGAAGATGGCTGATAGAAATAATGCTTAGTTTGTGCAGTGGACTGTAAAGTTGTATCCATTGAAGGTCACAATCTCATCATTAGCAGATCTACGTTTTTCTTAATCTTCCTGATATAAATTTTAATAAGTAGTTGAAAAATTAACCTATAAAATGATCTGCTGTGACTAGATGCTGAACCACCTGAGTCCCAGTGGTGGCTGGTGGCCTTATCAGTATCACAGGAAATCTGGTTTCTCCCAAAGTGTAACAGTCTTTTCTAATGATAAAAATGTATAATATATCGCAGTCATCCATTACATTCAAAGCTAGCATCTTTTCAGCAAACTTGGCTCCCCAGCTTTACCTTATAAAAATCTAAATTGGCATTTTTAGCCATTCACTTTAGGACCACTTGATTTTCTAAGAGCTTTGTTCCATGTACAGCTGAATTATGGAACTCTTCCTGATGGTGATGTGAATGGCCACTAAATCCTCCCCCTTCTCTCGCCACCTTCATCACCACCACCATCATAAATGAAGAGTAAAAATCATTATAAGAAAAAACTACACCAGCCTTTCTTACATAGAGTCCTCTGAATTCTCCACAGGCTGACTTTCTCTGCCTATGACACATAATTCTCCTGTGCAGCTGATTTTCTCTGCCTATTACACCAATGATAAATAATGATGAAGACTTCCCTGCTGGGTGAAGCTGATCAGAAGTCAAGGTGCTGGAGCATTCAAGTGTTGGGAAGGCAGTGGCCAAGTGGTCAGCATGTGGACATGGTGATCCCAATGACCATGGTTTGATTCTCACCACGAGAGGCTGGCAAGTTTTAACCATCACTGAGTGGCAGAAGATTGCCCACATGCTGCCCAGATCTTCAGTTAACCCTAACTTTGGTGACTTTGGTCAAGAGGTGCAACAGGGAGCAACATGGGCCAAGCAAGTCATACATCAGGCCAATCACTTTAATTAAAATTGGCCTGCACCACTAACAGGCTGCAGCCAACCACCAGGCCCCTCAAGAGACCCTACTGCCACTATGGGCAGCACATATAAATATAGATAATCAAAAAACTGGTGTGTGCCACAACACTACCAGCTGTGGTCACACTTCACAACACTATGAAGGGTTACTCAACCATTCCTGGCACTTGGTCAACAGTTTAATGCTGTCACTAAGTTTTGTGCACTGGCTCATTACATTTGGCAAAAGTAGATTAGAAACCTTATCATATAAAAGTCCAATAAATGACTCCTCTCATGCAAGATATATGGCAATCTAACAGCACTTGTCCTTCCCTGACATGATAAAAAGACTTAATTATATATAAATATTGACGTCCTGCTCCCTGAGACAGGCAATCATACACTACAGTTACCAGAGCCACAGAACAGGAGTGTGGCCACCCTCACCACAGGCGCCAGGCTGTTACCAAAGGAGCCGCATGAAACTCATATTGGTGTTGATAAGAGTAGTGATTGTTTGTGTTCTTGGAATCATCAGCATCTTGAAGAAGCACCCAGGGCACAAAAAAACACTATTGTATCAGCATAAGTTTGAACTTCTTACAGTTCATTAGGTAGAAACATGGCACCTGTGATGAGGGTAGCCACCTCCCATTCCTTGGCTCTGTTACAGGCTATTCCTTACATGGCTTGTACTAAAAGCAGAGGAAAGACTCCATTCACTTCATGAAGCCCTAACAGACTTCATCTTATGGTATACTTCACTAATACAGTAATAACCCGCCTTACGTCAGTGAGTGGTTCCAAAAGCTTTTTCTTTCAAAAACCAAACAAAATTCCTTAAAAATGCCTCAAAATGACTGAACACACAGTAAAACTTAATGTGAAACATTGGACAACAAATGTAAATGCCCTGTGCACACTACCACTGTCACTTAAAGGTAGAAGACATATTTCCTTGATGAAAGTCAGTGTGGGCAAGCGGTGACGGTGGTGAGTGGTGGTTTATACAAGCTATATGTGCTGTAGCAAGACAAACACCCTACAACTAATGTTAACAGCACTCAGAAGAATGTAACTTGTTGAGGCATGGTATATCTATTACATGCTATATATAAACATATGGTTATATATACACATAGGCATATCACACTATGGCGGTGGTCCAGACACAGTCTTGGTCATCAGCCGTGCGCCAAACAAACACTCACCAGCTGAGGCAAATAAACCTTCAGACTCGTTTAGAGCCAGCAAATCACCTTAAAATGGTGTTGGTGTTGGTGTGGTGTACGTGTGTATGGTATGTGTACTGCAATACGGTGCTGCTCCAGACCAAGTCTTGGCCATCTGGTGCAGGGTAAGTTGCTGAGTGACAAAGTCGGACACACTGGCGCTCACCAAACAAAAACTTACTCCAGACAAGTGGTGCAAAGTTGAATTTGACACAAACTGACATAAGGCAGGCTATGACTGCAATCACTAATGCAGTTATGGGCTGATAAATATTTAGATAAAAACGGATAAATAGATAAAAGGCAGAATTACCAACATGAGACACCACACAAAATAAATACATTTGCAAACATATGCAAATGTCTTTGTCATCTCATATATAGATACATCGTTGTGCACAGTAATAAATAATAATAATAATAATAATAATAATAATAATAATAATAATAATAATAATAATAATAATAATAATAACAACCACACTAATAAATAAACAATAATAAATACTTGTTCATTACCCCAAACAATAACTACGGCACACACAAGAACCCTGAATATTACTTCCCTGACCCAGCACTTTGTTTTTTGTACACAAGACTGATGGCCGTTAACTACTACTGTACTCGACAGACAAACCTCAACACCTTCTACTTTGTTTTACTATTCAGAAGACTACTGGCTCTTCACACTAACAACATCGGCCCCTTCCTCAACCCCTCCTAACCTTGACAGATAAACCTCAAGTCTGTATCTTAAAACGTATCAACCCCTCAGTTCGCCTGTTTGAAAAGCCTCTCGTGGAAGTTCCTGGGATTCTCATGGACTGTTTTGTGATCCTGGTGATATTTTACACTACCTCCATACACTGAACGGGAAAAGTCACCCATGAAAATCCAGTTAGTCCTCTCTGTGGCCTTGGGAAATGGTAATAAAGGGAGCTCAGTAAATTTAATAATACTGACTTCAGTCCCTTCCAACCTAACTCATCCCAGGCCCCTGACACCAGACAAGGGGCAAGGGGAGGAGCTTCACCCTTCACCCCAAGCCATGAAGCCAGGGGAGGGTGGAAAGAGGAATGTGTTCATCTATCAGTAAAATATCAGGTCAGTATCTATCAGTAAAGTAACAGTATCTATTAGTACATATATCAGGTCAGTGTCTATCAGTACAGTGTGAACAGCCACCAGCCCAGCACACCAAACTACTGCCTCACCTCTCTAGGCTGACCAGTGTTCCTTCATGCTGTGCCTGCCCTGTCCTGCCTGCCTATACCTCCGGCCTGCTGCTGTCCTCAACCACACCACCCTGCAACTGTACACACTCACTCGTTAAACATACAGTCTTACATGATGCTCAGTGAACATTTCATCGTGATGCCTAATAACTGTTTAAATTATGTCACTACTTTTTTTTGTATGCAACTGTTTTGTATGTAATGTTTCAGCAATAAAGATGATGAATTGAACTGTTTAAAAGGAAATACTACTGCATATACTTGTGTAAAAGATGAGTGGTTTACAGAGTTCATAGAGACAAGTCCAGGAGGCATGACTTTTACATGGATAATACTTCCTACAGTCAGACTCCTCCATGAAGTCTGATTGGTTGGGGCCCTGGCCATGGCACAGCCAAATTTAGCCTCCAGTATACAGAATATTTTGTCCACACTTTCAAATAGTAAATAGCTGACACATGAGAGAGAGTAAGATGCACTGGGGGCGATGCAGCAGCACCCAAACGGACTTCATACTTGTGTCAGACTGTAGCAGTTTTATATCCCTTCCTCAGGCAAACCTTCCATGACACTGATGTGATTCCTATACATACTTTCACACTAGTATAAATGGTGTTACCAAAGACCCACACACAGAACAAGACACCTCTCCCTTCATACATCAGTAGTTGCTCAAGATATGAAACAGCAAGGCTAACCACTATATTTGTGAAGTTCTTCCTGCCTCACTGTGACTAGTATATCCTTAGGGGAAGCAGCAGCCTAAAAATAACAGTAAAATAACAAGAGGGGAGGTGGTGGCTGAATAGTTAGCAACACAGACATGGTAATCTCAACAACCAGGGTTCAAGTCTCACTTTAAGTTGCTGACAATTTTCAACCATCACTGAGCAGCGGAAGATTGCCCACATGACACCCAGGTCTTCAGTCAACCCTAACTTAGGTGACTTTGGTCAAGAGGAGCACCGTGGGGCATCATGGGCCAGACAAGTCATACATCATAGCAGACACTTAAAATAAATAATCACCAGCATCACTAATGGGCTGGACATCCATCAGGTCCCTCAAGAGAGCCTACCGTTGCCATTGGCAGCATATAAAAGACAAAATACAACTGTGGGTCATGTTGTGCTAACCATGGACCCAAAGACGACTTCACAGGTCAAAACACACTCACACAGAGCACAGCAAGGCTTTGTGAGGCTGTGTTGTTGTGTTGCCACACTGAAACATTACCACCAGCCCACCATTGGCCCCTCAGCTCTGCTTCACCACACAACAGCAACAAAACATGCTGTCATTACCCTCAGTCATAGCAAAAGCCAGACACAGTTCCTGCAGGCCTTCTACATGCTTCGTACAAGGTTCTTTTATGTTTGTGACTTACTCATTCAACAGTAATATTAAAGCTACCTTCACAACACAATCACCGGTTAGGTAAGTTAGGTTAGGTAGGTCATTTCAATATTTGTTCTGGACAAATTTCTTCAGCCTGCGATGACCCAGCCGGACAATATCAAGTATCAGGAACACACAGACGCGGTAATACTGGCAGGGAATACCAGAATATCGTTGCATTAATACCTCGGGTTTCTCACAACACAGTAAATGCCAACAAATAAATGCAGCAGAGCCTAAGAAAAAACAACAAAAGTTACACTGCAGAATGCTGAAGACTAGCGGAGAGCTGCTGAGAGCTGACCATGGAGAACACAACAGCCACAAACAGAATATACAAACAACAGGAAAATGCTGGAAAACTCACAACAGATCTAGCATAACCTAAGAAGGGACAATCAAAGCTACACTGGGGAATGCTGAAGCTGCTGTGTGCTGGCCATGGAGAACACAAACCACAAACAAAATATACAAACAATGTAAAAATGCTGCAAAACTCACAACAGATGCAGTAGTATGACCAAGGAAAGAACAAAGTTACACCAGGGAATGCTGAAGCTGTTGTGTGCTTGCCATGAAGAACACAACAACCACAAACAGAATACACAAACAGGAAAATGCTATACGATGCAGTATGACCTAAGAAAGAACAATCAGATACACCAGGGAATACTGAAGCTGCTGTGTGCTGGCCATGAAGAACACAACAGCCACAAACAGAATACACAAACAACAGGAAAATGCTATACGATGCAGTATGACCTAAGAAAGAACAATCAGATACACCAGGGAATACTGAAGCTGCTGTGTGCCGGCCATGAAGAACACAACACCCACAAACAGAATACACAAACAACAGGAAAAATGCTGGAAAACTCACAAACAGATGCAGCGTAACCTAAGAAAGAACAATCAAAGTTACACCGAGGAATACTGAAACTGCTGTGTGCTGGCCATGAAGAACACAACAGGCACAAACAGAATACACAAACAACAGGAAAATGCTGGAAAACTCGCAACAGATTCAGCGTAACCTAAGAAAGAACAATCAAAGTTACACCGGGGAATGCTGAAGCTGCTGTGTGCCGGCCGTGGAGAACACAACAGCCACAGAATATACAAACAACATAAAAAATGCTGGAAAACTCACAAACAGATACCCAAAGAAAGAACAATCAAAGTTACACTGTGGAATGCTTTAGACTAGCAGACAGTTGTTGTGGAGAAGGTAAAGTTTGGAGCACATCCCATAGCTGTGCGTGGCCTCAGTGCTCATCTCCATCACATTGACCCTTTAGCCTGTGGTGGGAGAGAGCCCTTAACCCGACACAGGGCCAGCGTGACATCCAGATTGCCACAGTGTGCCTTCCCCAGGTGTCCCCAGGTACACATTTATCAACCAGCCCAAAAGGAAGGATGAACAGCTGGGTGGCCTGCAAGATGACCGCACAGGCAGGGATTCGAAACCAGGCCTGCAGATTTGTAGTGAGAGATGCTATCCACTGCACCAAGGAGAAGTGACATACAGAAAATCAACTGATGGACATTGCTAACCTCTGCCTCAGCCTGCTGCCTTCCTCCTCCTGTTGTAATGCTAATGAGACACACAACAAAAGAGGGAAAAAACAGGTGTGTGCTCCACATGAAGAGCACACCAGCCATCACCTCACACTGAACACACAAACACAGCAGGAAAATACTAGAAAAGTCAAATTAAAATCAAAACATGAAAGAAAACAAACAAACCCAACACTGGACATAAAATAAGTAACTCTACATACATAGATTGGTCTAATGAGCTTGAACACACACACACACACTAATTCATTCTTCCAAGAGTGGCAACATCTCTCTCTCTCTCTCTCTCTCTCTCTCTCTCTCTCTCTCTCTCTCTCTCTCTCTCACACACACACACACACTAATTAATTCATCCAAGAGTAGTAATACATCTCTCTCTCTCTCTCTCTCTCTCTCTCTCTCTCTCTCTCACACACACACACACACACACACACACACACACAGACAGACCTACTACCCCCCCCCCCCACACACCCAGCCAGCTCAGCGGCCTACACAGCCACAGCAGCCACGCGCCGCCGCCCCATCAGCACAGCAAACACAGCAGCGGCAATCTTCTCGTAGCACACAAACATCAGCGCCGCCGCCAGCACCGTCTGAAGCAGCTTGGCCTCCAGACCCTTGAACAGCCCTCTCGGTCCATGGGTCCTGGGGAAATTATTATTATCATTATTATTATTATTATTATTATTATTATTATTATTATTATTATTATTATTATTATTATTATTATTATTATTATCATGCCCTTGTCTATTAGCGCAAGTACCTAAGACACCCAGAAAAAGCAAATGAAATTGAAAACAGTGAGAAAGAGCACAAAGGAGAAGTGAAATTTGCTCCTTAGTGAAGATATAATACAGCTTCCAAGGGTCAGTTTTTACCCAAGACTGATCTTTTCATATGTATACATGATAATAATAATAGTAATAACAAAAATAATCATTATAATAGCACATGGACTATACTTTTCTAGGTTAAATTTGAGCACATGGACTATACTTTTCTAGGTTAAATTCACTCCTTAGTTAACCATACCATAACCTCAGGGGGTCAAATTTTACCTGAGATTAACCTTTCCACAAACAGAGATGATTATGGCAGGTCACCTTATCATGATCCCCTGACCTGATGCTGTTAAGTTTGATAGATGTATACTTTGATACACAAATACACACTTTTAATGAACATCATGAACAAAATATCAGGTTATAACCCCTCTTACACTACATTGGTTCCATAGAGACCTCCTTCACCCTTATAGCAGAACCCCCTTCACCCTGTCCTCTTGAACTCACCTCAGGATGTACATGAGGAGGGTAACGATGCCAGCCTTCTGTGACAGCCCCTCGTAGCTGTGGCCGTGCTGGGGGGAGAGAGAAGGGGGGTAAGATGGAGGGAGGAAGGGTGGTATGGAGGGAGTTCATTTTATATCCTTTAATATGGGGAGTTTCAATAAATCATATACACAAAATTGATAATCTCTCTCTTGCTTTATTTTCAGTCACTTTTGTGGGACCAGGATCTTATCTGGCTGGGTTTTTTCCCTCATTCCCGAAGAGTTTCATGATAACATAAACAAAATTAATATTCTCTCTTTTGTTTCTAATTTAATTCCTCTTTCGAATAATATATATAAACTTTTCCTATTATTTCATCCCTTAAAAATCCTTCATCAACAACAGCCTGACTCACCCTCTGCTTCTATCATCTTTGAAGGGGTAGCATCTTAACAAAGAACCAATTTTTTCCTTCATTCCTAGAAGTTAAACTCTTCCTATTATTTCACCCTTTAGAAAACCCATCGCCAACACTCAACAACAACACTCACCCTCTGCTTCCATCATCTTTTCTCTGACATATTAAAACAATCAATAAAAGAAAGTAAAAAGAGAGGTGATGAAGACTTTGGAAAAAGACTAAGTGAAAAATATAAAGGGAACAGGAAATCATATTGGAAAGAAGTAAAAAACGAAAGAATTGCAGAAAATATCTCCCCAAGTAAAATAAATGAAGTTATGGATGAGAATGGAAAGATGTTGAAAGACAGGGAAGCTGTGATAGGGAGATGGAGAGAATATTTCAAACACTTAATGAATTTTGAGGATGGATGTCCAGCAGCTGTAACAGCAACAGTTTTGAGTGGAGGTAGAGGAGGAGTATATAAAGAAAGAAGTATAACATATGAAGAAGTAAATCAAGCAATAAAAAGATTAAAAAAAAATGGAAAGGCAGCAGGAATTGATGGAATCACAGCAGGAATGTTGAAGTGTGGAGGAGATGTAGTCATTAAATGGATGGTCAAGATATGTGAAGTAGCATGGGAGGGGGGGGGGAGGGGTGCTAGCAGACTGGACAAAAGCCATCATTGTCCCAGTTTACAAGGGGAAGGGCAGGAGAGGGGAATGTGGAAGCTATAGAGGTATAAGTCTGCTGAGTATACCTGGAAAGGTATATGGAAAAGTCATAATAGAGAGGGTGCAAAGACTTACAGAAAAGAAAATCAGTGAAGAGCAAGGAGGCTTCAGGAAGGGAAGGGGATGTGTGGATCAGATATTTTCCTTCAGGATGGTAGTAGAAAAAATAATAGCAAAAGGAAAGAAACTATACACTGCCTTCATGGATTTGGAAAAAGCTTATGACAGAGTCGATTGGATTGCATTGTGGGATGTTTTGAAGATTTATGGTGTGGGAGGAAAACTGCTTAGTGCAATAAAGTCTTTCTGTGAGGATGCATCTGCATGTGTCAAAATTACTGGAGAAACAAGTGAACATTTTGAGATAAAAGTGGGCTTAAGACAAGGGTGTGTCATGTCACCATGGTTATTCAATATTTATATGGATGGTGTTATTAGAGAAATGAAGGGCAAAGTTGGAGAAGTTGGAGTAAGACTCACCCTCTGCTTGGCCTGCACCAGCTGTATGGGGTAGGTGAGCACGGTGGCCACAGTCTTGGCGGCCGCCCCGACCATGAACACCGTGGAGGAGCTGAGGCTATTGTTGCCGGCCATGCGCTGGGCCTGGCGCTTGGCCGCCTCGTACACCATGAACTGGATGGCCGGGTTCACCGTCAGGATGAGGGACGAGGCCGCACCAGACCACAGCCCAGACAGGCCTTCCTCACGCCACACACGCCGCAGCCCATCTAAGGGAAGGGGGGGAAGGGGGTAGGTGTAAATAATAATAAGTAAATGTAGATGTAGACAAAGTAGAGGTAGCAGTAGTAGGTAGTAGGTTAAACATATGGTCATCTCTAAAATTAACAAATATATGGAACAGACAGCAACTCAAGACAGTGCTGCCAATCATGGCCTTCAGGTTATACAGTGGTGGGCACCCCTAACCGAAAAGTTAGCTTCACTAACTGGTAATCCACTAACTACAAAGTTAGCTTTGCTTACACTAAACCACTAAACTGATAAAAAAATTGTGAGAGCTAATGCTAACTGCTAACTTTTTTATATGGATTTAGCTTTGGTTTAATATTTTGACTCTAAAATCATTAAAAACAGACCTAGTGACATGAAATTTCAATATGTTGTAGCATAGACATAGAGCTTTCCAGAAAGGCATAGCATGCCAAAATCAGATGATGATAAAGGTGTACACAAATAAACAAATTAAATTCAGAAGTGTAGAGAAATAATCCTCCAGTTTATCCTAAATTCGTATATTTTACCCAAGATTTCCCGCAAATTTATGCATTTTTTACTTTTTTCCATAACAGACTTTTTTAAGTTTATACACTTCTTGTCAGGTGGAAAATAATGAATTCTTGTTATTAAATCCCGAGTTCAAAGAGTTGGAAATGGAAGATACATTACCCTATACTACCCAAAAGTTTCCCTAATAACTGTACAATTCCCCAACTTTACAGCGTAATTTACCTAAAAAAAAGTGGAAGCCCAGGAATTATTGCGCCATGTGGCTCAACTGGTGCTGCGTCTGCCCACAACGGACAAGAACAAACCTGTATGATTTTTTTAGTGGAGTTAAAGTTAGTGGAGGAGGAACTACATTTAGCGGAAGCTAATTGGTCTGATAGCTGTTTCCAAAGTTAGCGAAAACACTAATCAGCTAACGAAAAGGTTAGCTTCACTAATTAGCAGTTAACGGATAAGCAGAACCGTGCCCACCACTGAGAATGTACCACATGTCTAGCCTGTCACCTTAGGTCTTCACCACATCTCATGACATGACTTTTGCCTCACTGTACCTACCCAGCCAGGTCACCACCCACCAGGCAGGCCAAGGAAGACATGGAGGCAGTGTGCTGAAGAGGATGTGGCTGAATTGGGACAGAAAGACAATGGAAAAACCTGACATTGAACAGATGATGAAGATGGTGGGTTGAAGAGGATGTGGCAGCATTGGCAATTGAAGAGTCTGAGGCAAGGGACAGAAATAGATGGATGCGTACCATTGACCATCTAACCTCATGAGAGACAATGGAAAAACCTGACATTAAACAGAAGATGATGATGGTGTACTGGAGTGGATGTAGTAGCACTGGCCATCGGAGAGGCTGAGGCAAGGGAAAGAAAGATGTGGAAGTGTACCATTGACCATCAACTTCAAAAGAGATCATGGGAAAACCTGACATTAAACAGAGGTGGACCATGATGAACCTACCCAGCATTCCCTTGTAGTGATGGTTGGGGATAGCGGGGGTGGAGGTAGGGGTGATGGTGGAGGAGGAGGTGGAGGGCACACCGTTCTGGGGCCGCTGTCGCTGCACACCCTGCATCTTCAGCCTCGTGTTCACCACCCACAGCGGGTTGGTGACCATCACGTTGACAGAGCCTGAGGGAGGGAGGAAAACAGTAATGGACTGGGAAATAACTGATGTAAAATGATCCAAGAGGAGGTTAGGTTAGGTTGACACATCACACAACTACACACTCTCTCATCCCTTCTTACACCCCTCAGCCACAAACACCCTCACAACACACACTCCCTTTCTCATCCCATCTCAACACCCCATAACACACATAGCCATTCCCTCCCTCACCCCCATAATATACACATCCCTTGCAAATCACATACTCTCTCACCCCTTCACACACCCCTTTGCCTTACACCCTTACATCACATACCTCCTCCCTCACCTCTTACCTTACACCCACACATCAAGAGGATAACATCAAGACACCTCTCCATCTGAAACTGACCTCTCCTATTGCCACTCATCTCTATTTTCTTTTATAGGAGAAGTGCCGTGCGGACTTATTTATTTTCGTCAATCACCGACCTTGAGCTGCTTCCTTCACTACAAAAAAACTCTCGCCCCCAACACCTCACCCTCGGAGCATGGCCCAGGGAGTTAACCGTCCACTCACCTGCCATCATGGCCAGCAAAAGGTCCTTGACAGCTGCCTGCTCCCGGTTGGCCACGCGCTTGAGGCCGTGGAAGGTGTAGAAGTAGACGAAGTTGGAGCAGTAGAGAGACTCAATGACAGGAAGTAGCCCTCGGTATAGGCCAACGCTGGGGGGGGAAAGTATTAGACTTAGCAGTAATAGTAGTAGTAGTAGTAGTAGTAGTAGTAGTAGTAATAGCAGTAGTAGTAGTAGTAGTAGTAGTAGTAGTAGCATCATTGTGACTTCTGTATAGGCAGGGTGTATTAGGCTGGTTATCATTATTACCAATATGATTATTATTGTTATTATTATTATTATTGGTCTCTGATACAATGATGAGGGGAGGTGAAGAGAGAGGACAAAGGGAAAGAGGAGGAGGAATGAAAGGGGATGAAGAGGAGGAGGCAACTTGGCAAACACACACACACACACACACTTACAGTCCCTCCTGGCGGTAAATCTCCATCATCTGGACGAAGGTGTTCTTGCTGGTCCTTCCTTCCTCCACTGCCAAGACACAACACACACTCATTAAAAGTCTCAGCAGCTAGATAATATGCCCCCAACTGTACCTTTACCTTTACTATACTAAAAGGACTGAATTACGTTTGCCAGAGTACCAAACTACAGTGCACAAAGTAGATATGGAAATACATGAATTAACCACAAACTAGGTAGTAAAATACACAAGGGTCTATATACTACTCCTGTGGCAATCAATTTATGTGTCACTATATTGCTATCTATGCCACAAAAAGCAGTAGCACTGATACTGTCTGTGCTGTGGTGGACACTCACACTGCAGTCTGGTGCGCACGGTGTCCAAGGGGAAGAATGCTGACATGGCCACAGCTGAGCCCTGAAAACACCACAGGATATATTCATATTCATATTAACAATAGTAAAGCACAAAACACATAATCAGTATTCATCAAAAACGATTACCTAACAGCACCTCTTAATGTGGCAGGCTTATCCCCCTCCAGCTCCCTTTGATTATAATCTAACCACACTTAACACTGCCTCCTACCATGCAGGTTTTGCCCCTCCTTGACCACCCACTGAGCCATTTTGGCAAATATATCCTTTATGGCTGCTTTCTATTACAGGTGTTTTTTCTTTAATTTGATACTAATTCTGTTGAGTGCTTTGAGGCCTCATTTGTGGTGCAAATGAATAATAACCAAAATATGACCATGACAATTGGGTAGAGATTAGTACCACTAATAATGGACCAACATCTAGTTTCCAACTAAATCAACTGCTCTTCAGTTGTCAAATACATTTTCTAACCTTCAAACCTCCTGGAAAATCATAAGAAAGAATGTAGAGATGAAAACACGCATGAAAAATAGCCATGAATATGAGCTCAGCCACAGGAAATGGAGCAGCCCACAGCGTCCTGCGGATCACCACAGCCAAAATCTAATTGAAGTGTTCACATTCTTACTAATGGGGAGCTTTGCCCCCCTCAACCCCCTTAGATTCCCTAAAAGACAGAGCAATATATATGAGTAACAAAAGGGCCTTGTCCCCTAGACCTGTTTCTACATTTCAGTGCATTGGATGTTGGTCATTTTACAGCTGCTAATCATTTGCACAACAAACTAGGCCTTAAAACACTTACATGAACTAAAATAAACTATCAATTGAAAGAAAACACCTGAAATAAAAAGTGGCAATAAAGGAAATAAAAACACACCATTTCCTTGGGAAATGGTTACAAAAATAAAGAGCAACAAGACATCAGAGGGAGAAAAAGTTGTGCAGTGGGTGTAAAACTAGATAAATACTCAAAATTAGCAGCCTTCCCAATCTGGGCACCCCAGGTCAGGCCGGCACAGTACTCACGCATCCCCCGGCCACGGCGTGCACCAGGCTGCTGTAGGACAGCAGGCCGCTGCCCTGCTTCTGCATGGCTGCCGCGTCCTGGGCCTCACGCCGCAGGAAAAAAAGCCGGTGACGAAGGTGATGGCTGCCTTCCCCGCCCTGGTCCTCCTCTTCCCTCGCCGCGGTGCTTCAGCCCTTCATCTCAGCAGCGATGCTTCAGTCCTTCAAGCCTCGCGGTGGTGCTTCAATCCTTCAATCCTTGCGCCGATCCGTCAATCCACGCTGCAGGCCCTCAGTGATCGCCGTGGTGCTTCACTCCTTCACTCACCGCGGTGCTTCACTCCTTCACTTTCAGTCCTGTAATAGGCGTGGGATAAGTCTCTGCGCCGGCTCTCACTTGTCTCTGTTCTATACTCTGCACTGTGTTGCTATGAAGTGTAATAAAAGGTGAATACCGCACACGCCCGCCTCTGCACCGTCCTCCCCGGCCGCCGCTGTGTTTCCTCGGCCTCAACGGGCTAACAAAAACCCGCCCAGCCTCTATTTAGCATTTTGACTTCTTTATACCATTTATAGATTATTATTTGTATCTGTTTGTATTTATTTATCATTATTATTCTATACCGAAATGAATTCTCCCTCTCTCTATGTGTATTTTCGTGAATGTAAACAGGGGAGGCAAGGAATAAATAGGGGGGGGGGATATATATTACATGTATTACATAACAAGATAACAGTGGGTGGAAAATTCCTGCGTTTATACCTGAGTGTAACTTATTCATCTGAAGGAAACAGTTTAGCATCAAAGTAACACATTGTGGAGGGTGCAAGGGCGCGTGGATCGAGACATTATATGTTATATCTATTTATTCATCCATCTATTTGTCTATTTGTCATGCCCCGAGAGTTTAATTTTTCTCTTTTCTATTCTCCAACACGACCTCTGCGTGTATCGAAACACACGAGAAATTAATCAAGATAAGGAGGGTATTCGCCGGTTGCCTGGGGATTGAACCCGCGACCAGCGTGACGGGAGAGCCACTCCCTACCGAGTCGGCCAAAGATCTAGGTACCCCCCCTCGCCAAGTGGGTTATGAGAGGCTCCCTTACCAGGGCTAGTCGCCGCACTACACGGCTTTTCCCCCCTTTGTAGATCAATTTCTGTGTGTTGACAATGTTCCTTTGAGACATACCCCCAATATTCCCATTTTTCTATTAACCTCTATTGTTATCTCTTCGGGGAAACTCAACAGAATTGCAGGAGAGGATCCCACCGGTATGCCACCACTGTCATGCCCCGAGAGTTTAATTTTTCTCTTTTCTATTCTCCAAGTCGACCTCTGCGTGTATCGAAACACACGAGAAATTAATCAAGACAAGGAGAGGGTATTCGCCGGCTGCCTGGTTACTGAACCCGCGACCAACGTGACGGGAGAGCCACTCCTTAAGGCGGCTTAATTTACACCTGGCAATTCCTAGTCGGCAATACAGGCAGAAGTAGTAGTAGTCGGTCTGGAGTTTTGCCTTTGTAACGGCACTCCCTGATGTGATTGATTGATTGATAGTTTATTGTTGCAGGTAAACAACAAGGGAGAAGGGAGGAACATGCCATCCCTACCCCCAGGCAGGACAGAGTGAGATTATACAAATATTAATACATGTGAAGGAAGAAGGGAAATTAAAAGAAACAATGGATACAGGAAGCACAAAGCACAAGGGGAGTGTGAGGGGCGGACAATAACAACAATATAATGTGGGGGGACGGAACATTGCAGAAGCACTAGAGAATGAATACAGAGATAGAGTAATACTAGTCTAAAGTCCAAAGTAAAATAAGAGCTGTGTCTACTGTCTGGGTCTATTGTTTTCCTTTTTCTTTCATTCTTTTTTCTCTTATTGTCCAAAACTTGTGTACTGTTGTTTTTGTTTTTTCGGTGTGTTCATTTTCAAGCATCTTCATTATTTCATCACCTTCACTGGTTCATGAACAGCCATATCCTTCGTCTGTCTATATTTCCACATGCCTACTATGACTTAATTAATTGACCTCTTCTATACACTTTTTCTGGGGGTGTTAGTAGTAGTAGTAGCCACAGTGTAGCAGCAGTAGCATATTAGCGGGCTTTTTTTTTCCTTTTTTTTTTCTTCTTCCCTAGATCGAGCTGCTTAAGACACATAAGGAGTTGTTGGAAGACTGGCAATAGCTACAGACTGGCGTTTCATTTTTTTATTTTTTTTATGCTATGCTTATGGTTATTTCTGCGTCCTCGAATCTGTCTTGTCATTGGCTAGGAAAGAGAGTGAAGGACGAAGGTTTACCGACTCAAGTGGCTGGATGATTGTCACACTTGCGAGCAATTTCCTGTTAATTCAGTGTGGTGCTTTACGTTGCTACTAACAGTTGCCACCATATCGTTAGTTTTTATATATATTGCTAGACCACGCTAGTAGAGCAACTGCACTAGATCATTACGTACTATATATATATAATTTCTAGACCAAAGTTACCATTCCTAGACCATTGCAATAATTACCATTGCCAGCCCAGCAGTATCTTTGCTATAGCCAGACCAAAGTTACCATTTATTGTCTGTAAAGCCGAATAAAATAACATAAGGAAACGTAGTTCATAGTCCAATACCAACTGTGGATTATACAATATTTTATCGATTGTCACGCGTCAAGCTTTCATCACGCGTCCTTGTACGTGTCACCTTGGCCGGCATGCCCTCACAATGACACTTGCTCGGAGAGACGAGTGTGGAGCTACTACTACTACCACTATTACTACTACTACTACTACTGCTGCTGCTGCTGCGCTACTACTATTACTTCTACTTAGCCTACTATTATTGCTACTACTGCCACTGTTGAATAAGAGATGAATAGTACACTGCTATTGATTAGGAGATAAAATAATATTAATTACAAAGAAAAATCAGGTGCTGCAATTGATTTAGCAGTGATTTCATGCAAGAATTAGATGTTTTGCACGAGGAGAACCTTGCTACGAACATTTATTTTCCTACGTTTACCAATAAATAAAACAAAACAACGAGGATGATCAATTACATTTTCATTTATTATTAATTGTTACAAGTCCCAGAGAAACACAGGGAATTTTTGATACTTGAAAGAGTAGTTCAAGCTTCGAATCACATATATGTACTGCCTGGGGGTTGGGATGGCATGTTCCTCGAGCCCTTCTTTGCTGTTCACCTGCAACAATAAACTATCAATCAATCAATCAAGCTTTGTGGGGTCGGAGACGTAGTCGGTGGTGGCAGCTGGTAAGGATGAATAGGACCCATTAGAGAAAAAAAATATAATCCAAAATATATCTTTTTAGTTTCATGGTGCTACCTACACATGTATTAATAGTTGTATAATCACACTCTGTCCTGCCTGGGGGTTGGGATGGCATGTTCCTCCCTTCTCCCTTGTTGTTTACCTGCAACAATAAACTATCAATCAATCAATCAATCACCTCCACGGCCCCGTTGGAGAGGCGGATCTTGACAGCCACGACGTGCAAAAAAATAAACAAAACTTTCCACTTCCTCGTCCGCGGCGCGAACGCGAAAGAGGAAGAAGAAGCACTGCAGAAACCCTTGGCGAGGCACGGAAGCTTTATACAGCCCTGATAGCACCACCATGACCTCATAATCTAGCAAAAGGACACCCACCCACCCACACACACAAGGACAGCCAAGGACAGCACACGCACACAGCCATGGCTCGCGCACCGGCTCCCATCACGAAGGAAAATTTTAAGAGATTTTTAGACAGTTTCGACACCGTGCTGACGGACTGTGACGGTGAGTGGTGCTGCTGCTGGCCCTGCTGAGTGGTGTGCTTAGTAGTGTGCATGGTTGGGTGCTTGGGTCAGTGTTACGTAAGGATGACGTGTCAGGAGGGGAGAGATAAGAGGGGCGGCCCTTGAATGACACGTTGTCTTTTTTTCATTTTCTCAGACGATTGTTATTCTTTGACTTGAGTTATCTTCGTAAAAGATACAAATATAAATACTGTAAACCGGGGCGAGCCATTTTTTGACATGCCTTCATTCAAGTGACATTTACAGGTGTGTAGGATATGTTAAGCACCCCAGAATTATTCTAACTGTTCTAGTCAAGCATGTTTCTGATTGTTTTCTCTAGTTTTGATGTTGAGTGTAATACAGATCGTTCCTGCCAGAAGTTTTCCAAGGGGGGTAAATTTTATGAAATTTCAAAAACACATATTGTGCTCGTTTTCAAAACAGAAATGTGTCTCAAGAAAACAACATTCTTATTCGAAAACTATAAGGCAAAAGACAAATTCTGATACTAAAATCATCTAGCTTGTTGCAACTGGCTACGAGTTATCAACTTGTCAACTTTTTTGTCCAAAGTCACCCCAGTTTATGGTAACAGGAGACACTGAGGTGTCTTGATTCCACTTACCTGATTCCATTTATCAAGAATATTTGTAACCTAATAGCCTTAGGGACAGGCCTTCACCCTCACACTTGTGGTGGTCACATTGCACACAGGGAAGAAATTAAAAATAATTAAAAAATATAATTCCTATCATTATCAAGTTTCATCACTTATTGCTGGGATTCAAAATGCTTAGACTAAAGCTCTTAAGACTGGTGGGAGTGAAAGCTGTCTGTTCCCTAGTGGTCCTGACCTCCAGTGTTACCCTCAGCTGGTCTGGGGCGGTGGCTGGCGGTAGACACAGCAAGAGAGGCTGGAGCAATAAAAAGGAAACAGTGGTAACGGTGACACTTTAAAGAGCTCAGGGTGAAGCTCCCTGTGGGAGGGTTACAATCATATACACGTCCACCTGTTACTTATAACCCTGAGGAAAGCCTTTTAATAGGGAAAAGCTTGATAACCCTCAATATATATATATATATATATATATATATATATATATATATATATATATATATATATATATATATATATATATATATATATGTATATACAACACAGTTCCCTGATCACACCTAAAGCTACTCACACTCTGGAGGTGATCAAATGGATGAAGAGAGAGCCCCCTTCCTTTGTCCTCCATCCCATGCACCCTGACCTGCCTGCCCCACACAGGTGTGATATGGCGTGGGGACGAACTGGTCGGCCGCTCCAACCAGACCCTCAACACGCTGCAGGCGATGGGCAAGAAGGTGTTTTATGTGACCAACAACTCCACCAAGTCCCGGGACGAGTATGTGGCCAAGTGTGAACGCCTCGGCTTCAAGGCCACCAAGGTGAGTGGGTGTGGGTGGATGGGTGAGTGGCTGACTGTGTGGGTGGGTGTAGTTACCTAGCTGTAGAATACAGAGCCTGAGCTACACTCCTATGGTCCGTTATCCATATCTATATTCATCTATTTATTTCGAAAAGCTGTGTGTGTCAGTTTTTTAGTAAAGGAAGCAGCTCAAGGGCAAAAGCAAAGAAATAACAAAAGTGCCCATCAAGGACTGCTTGTATAAAAGAAAATACCTTAGAAAAGTGGCCAAAAGAGAGGTCAATTCCAGGTGGAGAGATGTTTTGATACTCCCCTTCTGGAAGAGTTTAAGTTGTAGGCAGGAGGGAACACAGACAAAGGAGGGCTGTTCCATATTTTATCAGCAAAAAGGATGAATGAATGAAGACTAGTTAACTATTGCATAAGGGATTTAGATAGTATTGAGATGAGCAAGAGCAGAGGGACAGAAAGAAAGAATGAACAGAGAAAGGAGAAAGAAGGAAGAGCCAGACAATAAGATTGGAGAGAAAAAGAAGAGAAAGAAAAAAGAATGAAGAGAAAGTAAAGAAAATGGAGAGAAAGAAAGAAGATAAAGATGCTATCCCAATTGAACACCTCATGCTAAAAATAAATAATGGTTACAGAAAATACATAGGGGCTAACATCATGTACAGCCTGGCTGCAATCACTTCTCCCTTTAGTCCTTTCCAAGTGTCCATGGCTCTGTGTGTGTTTCAGGAGTCCATTCTGAGCTCAGCATTCGTGCTGGCGCAGTACCTCAAACAGCAGGACTTCAAGAAGAGGGTGTACGTGGTGGGCACCGGCGGCATCACACAGGAGCTGGACGCTGTGGGGATCACACACTGCGGGCCACAGGTGTGTGTGTGTGTGTGTGTGTATTTATCCAGTTGTATTTACCTAGTTGTTGTTTTACAGGGTCTGGGCTTACGCTCGTGTGGTCCTGTCTCCGTATCTGTATTTGTCCAACTTTTCCTTAAAGTTTTGTACACTCTTCTCCGATACTACATCCTCACTTAGTCTGTTCCAAACCTCTATATTTCTTTGCAGGAAGCTATATTTCTTTATGTCTCTCAAGCATCTTCCCTTCCTCAATTTTTTACTGTGTCCTCTTGTGTTCCTGGTGTTTATTCCTTGTTTTAGTAGTAACTCCTCATTGTCTACTTCTTCTATTTTACCCAATAATTTATAAATTTGTATTAGGTCTCCCCTTTCTCTTCTTTGTTCCAGTGTTGGTAGGTCCATTTCCTTTAATTTTTTTTCATGTCAATCCCTCCAGTTCTGGAATATATATATATATATATATATATATATATATATATATATATATATATATATATATATATATATATATATATATATATATATATATATATATATATTATATACAAATGTAGACAGTCAGCCTCGACCCGCAACATACTCTTATGATACTTTTTCTTTCTTTCCTTCCCAGAAAGAGGTGTTTGAGAGTGGCAACATCCTTTCCCTAGCAAACACCATCAAGCTTGAGCCGGATGTTGGCGCCGTGGCGGTGGGCTTCGACCCCTTCTTCACCTTCCCCAAGATCCTGCGCGCCGCCTCCTACCTGGACCAGCCGGGGTGTCTGTTCCTCGCCACCAACACCGACGAGCGATTCCCTGTCTCCTCCAAGAACCTGGTGTTTCCTGGTGCGTGTGTGTGTGTGTGTGTGTGTGTGTGTGTGTGTGTGTGTGTGTTTATGGTATTTATTTATTCATTTATTATTCTATTATTTTCTGTGTGGGGGTGTATGTAGTAATATCAGAAGTGTAAGTGTTCCCCTTTCCTGAGTAAGATCCATTTCTCATGTGTTTCGTGTCTTGCAGATTTCTTGGATGATGGGAAGAGAATTTTATCCATCACACATAACCTTCCCCTTCTCTTGTCAGGCACCGGGTGCATGGTGCGGTGTGTGGAGACAGCTGCTGAGCGTCCACCGGTCATCATGGGCAAGCCGTCTACCAAGATGTTCACTGTCATCCAGGAGAAGAACAACCTGGACCCCAAACGCACCATCATGATAGGAGACAGGTGGGGGAGAGGAAGAGAGAGAGGAGGGAGGGAGGGAGAGACATACTGGCAGACATATATATATATATATATATATATGTATATATATATATATATATATATATATATATATATATATATATATATATATATATATATATATATATATATATATATATATATATATATATATATATATATATATATATATATATATATATATATATATATATATATATATATATATATATATATATATATATATATATATATATATATATATATATATATATATGTGCAGGGGTATAAATCTATAGAGATAGCCAGATAACCCAGACCCCCGGTGCAGCCTCAGCAGCACTGACAGTGACAACCCTTGCAGGTGCAACACAGACATCCTCTTTGGCAAGAACTGTGGCCTGCAGACCCTGGTGGTGCTGTCCGGCGTGACCTCCCAGGCTGACCTCGACACCTGGGCCGCTAGCAGTGACCCCGAGCACCACCGCCTCCTGGCTGACTACTGCCTCACCCAGCTGGACGAGCTGCTGCCCCTCCTGGAGGCCGAGACGCAGCACACCTAATGGTCCACTCACCCAGTCCTGCTGTGCTGAGGCTGGACTCACCGCAGCACACAGTCCTGCCACCACCCACCACGGCTGCTGCACACTCACTCACCAGGCTTGCTGTGGGACTCTTCACACTGAGTGCTGGCAATAAGCTTCACCTCTCAATGTAACTCTTTTTGCCAGAGAGTACACACACACACATACACACCTAGATGATGCCCCATCCCCAACACTCCCTCAGTTGATAGCCCAACTCTATTCAGGCCAATGGTGTGGACAGGTCACTTCCCTCACCTACCCCCTTAACACACTGCATCACCTGGACCAGGATACCTGGGCCAGGACACTCCTGCAGCACACTACACCTGATCCAGGTAGGTGAGTATCCCACTAAATAGCATGGCATTCGGTGTGAATGACATCACTGACTAGTGAAGGCAAGGCAAGCCACCTCTCTCATCTCCTGTGTAGCCAGTGTTGCATCTGGTGTGGACGGCCTTCATGCTGGGCTGGGGCTGGCTCTATTCATGCCCCCTGACCCCATGATGGAGACAGTCAGTGCAGCAGCTTGTCACTTGCAGCAAGCAGTCCCCAGTGGTTGTGTTAATAAACCCACTTTGGCAGATGATAGAGTATAATCAACCAAGTTATATATATGGTAAACTGTCTAGAGAGCAAGTTGTACATCTTTCATCTGTCAGTGGGGGTTTGATTCTCATCAAGATCACATCAGTGTGAATATCTCAGTTTCCCAGCAGCTGCTGCCCCTCAGGATAAAAATTCACACCAGCCACTGTTGAGGAGGTTGAGGCCAGCCGCACCGGAAGGCTCAGACACGTGCAATCACTAACACACAAGATCTCAGCCACTGTACTCAGATGTCTCATGTTATATTTTATGCCTATTTATTGACTACCTCGGTGTACTTATTTACTCTTTTAAATATTTATTGATTTTAAACTTTAACATAACAGATTAGAGCTCTTAGAACTTTTGTGGAGTGCTGCTGTGGCGGCAGACCAGGGCCTGAAACCTCATCAAGGGTAGACAGACAGTCCTTGGCTTGAAATAAAATGTTGATGAAGACTCGACTACAAAGTTTTTAACAGTAAAGGAAAGAAACCCACTAAGCTCTGCTCCTCCAAAGGCAATCCGGAGTGGCCAGAGGAGAGGTTAGCATTGCTTCCACAAAGGTGACAGATGAAACCAAACAGACTATCATCTAATACTGATACTGTTACAAATAGTACATGTCGAGTATACTCAGATTACCAAACTATATAAGACCACAGGTTTGCAATAACAAATAATAACACACACACACACACACACACACACACACACACACACACACACACACACACACACACACACACACACACACACACACACACACACACACAATGATATGGTGGACGGAGGGACCAGCTATGTGAGTTTGTTTGCAGATGATGCAAAGCTATTGAGACGAGTCAATGATGTGAAAGACTGTGAGGCATTGCAGAGGGAGCTGGACAAAATATGGGAGTGGAATGGTACATGGCAGATGGAATTCAACCTTGGGAAATGTAAAAAAATAGAGTTTGGTAGGAGATGTGAATATGATTATAAGATGGGAAGTGAGATAATATGCAGAAGAATGGAAGAAAAAGATTTGGGAGTGACTATCTCAGGGAACATGTCACCGGACAAACACATCAACAGGATAACGGGACAAACTGTGAATTTGCTGAAGAACTTAAGGACAGCATTTGTGTATTTGGACGAAGAGATGATTAAGAAAATAATAGTTACAATGATAAGGCCAAGGTTGGAGTATGCAGCAGTGGTCTGGTCTCCTCACGGAAAGAAAAACATAAGAAAGCTGGAAAGAGTACAGAGAGTGGTAACTAAATTGGTACCAGAACTTAGGGATCGGACTTGCGAGGAGAGACTCAATAGCATGGGGCTCACAACCCTGGAGAGAAAAAGAGAAAGAGGAGACCTGATAGCGGTGTACAGGGTGGCGAGCGGGGTGGAGAATCTGGACAGAGAGGACCTGTGTGTGTGGAGTGAGAGAGAAACGAGAGGATATGGAAAGAAGTTGAGGGCGACCACGTGTCGGCGAGATGTGAAAAAGTTTAGCTTCCCAAACAGAAGTATTGAGCTGTGGAATGGACTGGAGGAGGAGGTGGTTTGTGCAAGAAACATTCATGATTTTAAGGAAAAGTTGGATAAGAGAGGATATGGAGACGGGACAGCACGAGCATAGCTCTTTTCCCGTATGTCACAACTAGGTAAACACACACACACACACACACACACACACACACACACACACACACAGAAGTGTGACAAGAGGGAATAGTAAGAAATTGAAGAAGAGCGACTGTGGAAGAGACATCAAGAAATAGTTTTCCATACAGAAGCATAACTACATGGAACGGACTTGACAAGGAGACTGTGTGTGCAAAAAACGTTTCATGAATTTAAAGCCAAACTGGATAATAAGCATTATGGAGACGGGACAGCACAAGCCTAGTATGACTCTTTTCCTGTATTTCACAACTAGGTAAATACAACTAAGTAAATACACACACACACATTCTATAACACCAGAATATATAACAATGCAGGGAAGGAGATACAAGATATATTCAGAATTATTTATATTGAGTTGTATACATTTCTTTCTATCAATACTTTTCATCCATCAATCTATCTATCTATCTATCCATTTATTTATTTACTTATTCAATGCTGTAACAAGTTTCCTGAGCTCGCTTTTAAATTTTCCAGGCGCACAGCTGTCTTTCACTCCCATTGTAGTGTGTTAATGTTAAGTAGAAAGTCAGTCTTGTGTAACAGCTGTCCCCTCCCAAGAAATAGTGGTAGTAGTAGTAGCAGTAGTAGTAGTAATAAACTAGTAATAGTAGTAGTAATAGCAGTATGTGTTTTTGATTGTGGAAGAAATTTAATCTGAAGAAAACAAGTGGTAGTGTTGGTGGTTATAGTAGTAGTAGTAGTAGTAGTAGTAGTAGTAGTAGTAGTAGTAGTAGTAGTGGTAGCAGCAGCACTCATGTAAACTCTGGTGCTTTTTAAATTACCCTTGAAAAATTAACTGTAAAAATGTGATGCTTCTAAACTCCCCTATTTAGTAGCTATATTTATAAAGAAAAATTCAACTATTTATAGCCCTATTACAAGAACATAGACTCAAATATTTTTTTAGGACACCAAGTTGTGGCATAGTTTTTACTTGCTTTATATAGATTATTTTGTATCTTATAATAAAAACAAGCAATGTGATAAGCCCTTTTGTGTGACAAGAGGCTCGTTAGAGTGTTCATTGATGTGAGACTATGAGAGAAGAGTTCATTGTAGGCAAATATATATGTTATGAGTATAATGAAGGCTTTGAATTCCCTTCCAGCACTAGTAGTACAATGAAAAGGGTGATCAAAGTGACATTATGGATTCAGCACCAGTAATATGCACAATGAAAGGGGTGACCATAATGAACCCAGCACCAGTAATACAATAAGAGAGGTAACTATTATGAAGGCTGCACCCTCCCCCCCCAACCTCCAGCACCAGCAATACAATGAAAGGGTGACCATAATGAACCCAGCACCAGTAATACAATGAGAAAGGTAACTATTATGAAGACTATACCCCCCCCCCCACAGCACCAGCAATACAATGATATGTAAGTATTATGACGGTTGTGATCCCCCCATCCAGCACCAGTAATACAATGGAAGGGTGACTATAATGAGTCCAGCACCAGTAATACAATGGAAGGGTTGACTATAATGAGTCCAGCACCAGTAATACAATGGAAGGGTTGACTATAATGAGTCCAGCACCAGTAATACAATGGAAGGGTGACTATAATGAGTCCAGCACCAGTAATACAATGAAAGGGTGACTATAATCTTTCGGACCCCAGGCACACATATATATGACAAGGCATTCATAGGCGTTTATGGCATTTCCATGGGTAGTCTAATGACCCTGGTTGTAGTTTGACCCTTCTTCTGTATCATGGACGTGGAAAAATGCTCCTCGAAACCCGATTAATCTCCTTTTTGACCTTTGGAAATAGATGATTTTTCCCATTTTCAAGATCTTGCGCCACGAATGTCCGTCGCGCGAGACTTTAGATTGCTTGGTGTGTGTGTGGCTCCGTGTGTGTGTGTTTTTAGCCTTTTTTTCTGTGTTTTGTGTCTGCCGCGCCGCCACAAGGATCCACATTCCCCAGCAGTGCCTCGGGTATCCATGGACGCCCAGAGAGGAGGCCACACGATGCCCCAGGGTGGAAAAAGTGAGTATAGTACCTATTTCCATGAGACTCTGGCGGGTGGGGTAGTGGAGGCTGGGGCGTCAACTACGTACCCTGTGTCCCACCTACGTACTGCTTCCTACCAAATCCTTTCATCCATAAACTTATCTAACCTCTTTTTGAACACATTTAAACTACTGATGTAGGCTATACTACCTCCACTGGCAATGCATTCCAGAAATCTACCACCCTATGGCTAGAGAAATATTTTCGTAAATTCAACCTTCACCCTTATTTCCTAATTTTCCTATCATGACCTATACAGTCTTGTTTTCCTCCTCTAGTGTAAAGAAAGTATCCACATCTAAGTAATCGCAATCTGAAAACATTTTAATCCCTTGTGCTTTCCTTCCTACCATTGTATCTTTTTAATTTCATGGTGCTACCTACACATGTATTAATAGTTGTATAATCACACTCTGTCCTGCCTGGGGGTTGGGATGGCATGTTCCTCCCTTCTCCCTTGTTGTTTACCTGCAACAATAAACTATCAATCAATCAATCAAGCTTTGTGGGGTCGAAGACGTAGTCGGTGGTGGCAGCTGGTAAGGATGAATAGGACCCATTAGAGAAAAAAATATAATCCAAAATATATCTTTTTAGTTTCATGGTGCTACCTACACATGTATTAATAGTTGTATAATCACACTCTGTCCTGCCTGGGGGTTGGGATGGCATGTTCCTCCCTTCTCCCTTGTTGTTTACCTGCAACAATAAACTATCAATCAATCAATCAATCACCTCTCGCTGCCTCTCATATGTCAGCTATTTACTACCTTTAAATGAATTTAATCAAATAATTGGATAATCCAATAAGGGCACATAATATTAAGATTGTTTCGTTTTTACGATAATAACAAAGATTTTGTATAATTAAATACCACGACACAGCGTTGTATTCCTTGCTCGGTGGTGTTGGTGCCCTGGATATTTTACTTGTATTATTTTATTCTTATATATTTACTTGTATTTAGGCATTTCCGTTTTCTCCCAGCTCAGGTTGGTGCCCTGATATTTACCTGTATTTACTTATGTTTGGTCATTTCCAGGTGTAGTTTTATTTGGTAGTGTGACCCTTCTCCCTCGTCTTGTCTGCCCTAATGGTTACCTTTTCCCAACCCCTAAACGAACCTTGTATTGCTTTTAGACTCATTATTACTACAATATTTATCTAGTGGTAGTTAGCTTGTGCTCAGGCCAGGGACACTTAGTTGAGTGGGTTTTTTTTTTATGAATTTCTCCCTCCTCATCTCGTCTGCCCTAATGGTTACGTACCTTTTGCCAGCTCCGAAACGAGACTGGTAATGCTTAGAGATTCATTATTACTGCCATGTTTATCTAGTGGCGATGAGCTTGTGTTCAGGTCAGGGAGACTTGTATTAGGCCGAGGTGCTGGGTAGGAGGCAATGAGTCAGCATGAGCAGTAAGATGGCGTCAGGGGAGCCCATACCTACTTTTTTTAGTACACGAATTTACTTTTGTTTCTTCTATTTCATGGCTCTGCGCTGCTCCAAACACTAAACGAGGTCCATTTTTGAGGCGTGCAGTGCTTGAGAGATATGATTCTCAGTCCACCCAGCGTCATTGTACAGCCTACCGTACATGAAAAGTGCGTGTAAATCGTCAAGGGAGACCATGGACTTTTTTTTTTTTTTTTTTTTTTTTTTTTCATTGTTTGGCTCAGCGCTGCACGAGACACTTAACGACCCACATCTCTGAGGCCTTCAATGTTAGAGAAGTTTCCCAGTTCACTCAGCGTCACTGTATACATGAGAAATGAAGTAAACTGCCAGGGGAGACCATGGACAACCTGGACCGTTCGATTAACTGTTTACGATATATTCGTGAGACGTTTCGGGCTGAGCCATAGTAGGCTTTAGTGTAGCTACCTGCCAAGCTTTCCTCTGCAGCAGGCTCAGGTATACCGGATAAGCTTTCGTCTGGATTAGGCTGTGTATGAAATTTCTTAAGTTCCATAAAAGGGAAGGAGAGCGAGCCGTCAGGGACAGCCATGTGTGTGTGTGTGTGTGTGATATCCGTTTGTTTTGGTTTATTTATTTATTTTTATTTACTGTGTCTCACTTTTTTTTTTTACCGGATACATTGTCAAGCTCGCAACGCCCCGTATCGTAATTTTTAAGCCATCCCTTGTGGATACCTGCTATAGTCTATTCCTCCTGAGGTCATAACACGCCAGGAAAGTCTCTCCTCCCCGTAGTGACAGAGGAAGGGCACAGCTGATTCGATGGGGCTGGGCAAATCTGGGCCATATTCTCAAACCTTTCGGCGCCCCAGCACATACTTGACACGCCTTTTGCAGGAGTATAAGGATTTCCAGGGGTTGCTTAATGACCCCGGTGGTAGTTTGATCCCTCTTCTATGCCATGATTGTGAAAGAGCACTCATGAAAACCCGATTGATCTCCTTTTCGACCTATGGAAATAGTTGATGTGAGAGGTGGAAGCGTCTGAGAATACCGGTTTCAGGTAGTCAGGTAGGAGGGGAGAGGGCGGGACGCTTCTCCTCTGACGCATTCCCACCTTAGGCAACATAGAGTATAATAATTCATCCCTTGTGTACTTATAATTCATTCCTTGTGTACTTATAACTCATCCCTTGTGTACCTATAACTCATCCCTTGTGTACTTATAATTCATACCTTGTCTATACTTTTGGCTCGAGTGATTTCATTTGATAAGGCATTCCAGCGGTGGTCGATTTCTCTGTTGTGAAAGCTGAGTTTCCGCATACATCCGTAACACACACACACACACACACACACACACACACACACACACACACACAGGAATATAGTTGATACTCTTCATTGTAAGCAAAATTTTAATAATCTCGATACCATGTGCCTCATGTGTAATCCTTAGAGAGAGAGAGAGAGAGAGAGAGAGATTTATTATATCACTGAAAATTATGAAAAAAATACTACTTTATTTCCTATTTATTTTGGAGTGTCATAAACAGAGAGAGAGAGAGAGAGAGAGATTATTACCTACATCACCCAAAATACCGAAACACATAATTTTCTTTTTCTTTTATTTTGGAGTGCCATGAACCAAATGAAACACAAGGCAAAACAAACAGACGTGAGCGACAACGATACAATAATTATCATCCATCAGAGCTTAACACGACCATCATTAAACTGCCAAGACATACCGTACATATAAAGGTGCATGAAAACCTAGCTAGAAAATTACATAGTAGCTATTTGTATGTAGTTCCGTGGTTATTTTCATAGGCTCTTATATCTACGTAATTAAGGTTTTGTTACATCATTATAAACTATAGTCATTTACGTTATTATTTAGGTTTTTGTGTATATTTTTATGGCAATTTTCAAAGGTTTAGTTACTAGGTTTTTGTGTATATTTATATTGCAATTTTCAAAGGCTTATATCTACGTATTCAAGGTTTAGTTACACCATTACAAACTATAGTAATTTACGTTATTATTTAGGTTTTTGTGCATACTTTTATGGCAATTTTCAAAGGTTCTTATTTTTACGTACATGCATGTTAGTTACGCCCCCTCCCCACATACAACTATAGTAATATACTTACTATATATAGAATGGCATGGAAACCTACCCATAATATTACATAGCTATTTGTATGCTGTTATCGGGCAATTTTCGAAGGCTCTTATATTTACGTACTTAGTTTATTAATTGTAGCTATATCATTACAACAAACAGTCATTTACGATATTATATAGGTTATTGTGTGCTGATATATGGCAATTTTCAAAGACTCATGTTTACGTGCTTAGTTTAGCTACATCATCACAAGCTTTAGTAATTTTACGTTATTTCATAGGTATTTGTATGCTGTAGATGGCTATTTTCAAAGGTTCTTATGTATACGTACTTACATGTTAGCTACGGCACACACACACACACACACACACACACACACACACACACACACACACACACACACTCTATAGTAATTTACGCACTTATATATAGAATGGCATGGAAATCTACCCATAGTATTACATTGGGTTTTGTTTGCTATTATCTGGCCATTTTCAAAGACTCATAGATTTACGTACAATTTAGCTACATCATTACAATCTATAGTGACCTACACACTTATAGAGAGAATGGCATGGAAACCTACCCAGGGTTATGTATACGGTTACATGGCCACAGATTATCTTATATTTACCTGTATTTTAGCTACACCGGCAGAAATAATGGCATAGTGCATGGGAGCGTAGGAGGGAGCTTACATTTCCTATTCTTTTAGTTGCACTTTATGACACTGCGGAAATCTGAAGAACTAAATAAAGGGTTGCATTGAAATTCAGTTAAAATGCTGCACAAATCTTTGAATACGGTTAAATGTCTAGTTGCAAAGGATCCTGTACTAACCTTTGTTTTAGCTGTATTACTAAAAAAAGAAAACAACCACAGACACACGCTTTTTAGTAAAGGTTCATTGAGGGGCAGCATGCATGGCCTAACCAAGATTCATATATCACGGCTTCTGCTATAAATAAAATTCGCCTTCGCCACTAAACGACTGGGGCCAACCCTTAAAAAAGCCTATCGGGTCTAAGGGCCTTACATCAGAAAATCAAATTCATACCAGTAGATTTTAAGCACTCTCCATTGATGACAACGTACATTATATTAACATAGATATCACCTGAACTTACCTACGAACTATATACCTTTATGGACTTATATTAATAGTTGTGTATATATACCTACATAAATATTATTCTGATTTATTCTTACCTGTAGATTTTGGTCTCTCTCTCTCTCTCTCTCTCTCTCTCTCTCTCTCTCTCTCTCTCTCTCTCTCTCTCTCTCTCTCTCTCTCTCTCTCTCTCTCTCTCTCTCTCTCTCTCTCTCTCTCTCTCTCTCTCTCTCTCTCTCTCTCTCTTCGTTAGTTATTGCAAGAACTAAGGTATAAAATAGATTACACGTTATTATAAGTATTATCTCTCTCTCTCTCTCTCTCTCTCTCTCTCTCTCTCTCTCTCTCTCTCTCTCTCTCTCTCTCTCTCTCTCTCTCTCTCTCTCTCTCTCTCTCCTACAGTATATATCTAAGCTAGCGGAGGTGGACGAAGCTGAGTATTTCGCAGTCAGTGGCCTCGCGTAGACAGGCTCCCGTGAGAGGTATTGCGAGAAATTAATGTACAAAATAGACTAGATATTATTGGGCATTCTCTCTCTCTCTCTCTCTCTCTCTCTCTCTCTCTCTCTCTCCCCTATCTGTCTACTTCTTTGTCTATCTGTATCTATCAATCTATCTCTATCTATATATATCTATCTATCTGTCTCACGCCACCACCCCCATCACCACCACCACCACCGCCACCAATATCATGGACGGGGCTGTGCCGGGGCTGGCGTGGCTGGGCGGGTACATGTGGTTGCAGGCGGGGGTCTGGCAGCACTTGGAGCAGGCCTCGGAGCTGATGCCGAAGCCCCGTGGCCGACACCCGAAATGGCAGGTGTCCGTGCACTCCCTGGCCAGGTAGATGAGCACGCCGTTCACTTCCGTCCGCTCCGCCTGAAAGAGATAGATTATTGCTTTTGTCTGGCGGTGAAGGAGAAAGGAAACAGACCAAGGGCGGAAATAAAGGTCCATAGATTGTTGCTGTAGTCTGGTGGTGAAGGAGAAAGGAAACAGACCAAGGGCGGAAATAAAGGTCCATAGATTGTTGCTTTAGTCTGGTGGTGAAGGAGAAAGGAAACAGACCAAGGGCGGAAATAAAGGTCCATGGCATAAATTTGGCCTGGCTGCTACACGGTAAAGCCACAAATTTGGCCCGTCGCTGCTACACGGTAAAGCCACAAATTTGGCCCGTCGCTGCTACACGGTAAAGCCACAAATTTGGCCCGTCGCTGCTACACGGTAAAGCCACAAATTTGGCCCGTCGCTGCTACCGGGTTAAACGTATCGGGCTCCTATGAAGACTTATTTTCAAGGCTAAAGAGAAGATTAACTGGGTATTCATGGCTGATCGTTGCTTTGTCTTGTGGTAAAGGAATAGACCAAGGAGGTAAATAAAGGGGGAAACAGATCAAACAGACAAGCACGCTACACGCTATTTCCTCAACAAGACTGACTAAGCATGATGCCGCAGGAAGAATGATCGCATTGTCTTCATAGGTTTGAGGCTCAGGGAGAAAGGGTTATGACAATGGAGACAGACCAAGAGCGTACGAAATACAGTCACGAAAGAGTTGAATAAGTCAATGAAAAAAAGGAATGATGGAAGGGAGAGAACATAAACTAAAAAGGAAAAAAAGAAATCGTAGGGATGGATTAAGTAAAGGGTGAATTAGACATGCACGCAACACCCTGCTTCCGTTATAGACAGGCAGAGGAGGACACAACAACATAAAATGACTGAACTCGTTTCGAAGGTCACACGGTTTGCAAAGAAAGACACACACTGGTACAGGTAGTCGCCCATCCATAACATCGTAAGCCACACACCGAGGCTCGCTTCACACGGACGGTTTTATGCCTTGCGGTCTTTGCCTGCGGTTCATATATCAGTGAGGAGGTCCGATTGGCCCTTCCCACGGTGGCCTCGCGGGGAAGTCTGCGGTGCGTTGTGGGTCAGGCGGCGCAAGCATCGAGAGGAATCGGGTCATATTCTTCATATTTCCGCGCCCAAGGATACATATTAGGCAAGGCTTTTTTTGTAAGAGTTACGGGTGTTTCCACGGGTAGTTATATTAGCTGTGCCGTGAACCCGAAAATAATCGCTGCATGAGGACCCGATAAATCTCCTTTTCGGCCTTTGGAAAATAGTTGATGTGAGAGGCGGAGGCGTCTGAGAATACCGCCCTTATGCGCGACACACAGCGTAGGAATAACCGAAAAGAAAAGCATGATGGCGGCCATCGTGTCATTAGTGTAGCTGTAATAATATCTTTAGACAAAAGGTTCAATAATAACGATAAGAATAATATATTTTGGTGAGTAATCTTATACCTAAAGAAGGGTTAGTAATTTTTCGCTGTTACAATACTTTTGAGTAAGTAAATGCTATAAAAGTGTAGTTAAAAGCCGCGTATTGCTATGATTTTTGCTTGTTATGACACTGTACTTGTATGAGCGTGTGCATGTCTTAATACAGAAGATGAGGACCGAACATTTTAATTCAATTCACACTGAGGCAGTTAGCGGTCCCTTCCTTAGTATATACAAGTCACATATATACTGCATTGTGACCCATGCAGGCTGCAGCCCCCAACACCACGTCAACAGTGCTTCACCGATACAGTCAGCGACCCCTTCTTTAAGTTATCACAAGTTACGCACGTCACCTCCGTGGCATGGTAGTTAACATGCCTCGGGTAATGAGTTTTTACCGTGCACCACAGGCTCAAGGGTCAGTGGGACGGAGATAAGCACCGCGGCCACGGGCAGCTATAGCGTATGCCCCCAACTATACCTACTGTACTCTGACTTCCTATGCAAAGTGAAGCCTCTACCAGACTTTGTTAGCCTCCTCAAGCCCCCCGTGGGTAGTGCCCTGGAGCAGTACGGAGGCAGTGTGTGGAGACAGCGCCTTTCTCCTCGCTGCCCTCACCATAACGAGTCTGGCCCCAGAGTACGTGTCCTGTAGGTGACCCCAATTTGTACCTCATTTTGCCCCCCACAGGTGGCCTCGATGTGAAGTGAAAAGGGTGCGAGTCAGGTCATTGCACACGTATATGACGGGACCATTAAGCCTCATGCAGAAGAACTTAAGAGTCTGCAAGACAGATTTTGTAAACCTAACCCCAACTTCTCTCACTATCCATGAATTTATCCCCGGACCCATATTCCCAATCTCTCTACGGGCGTGTGGTCCCTGAGTGAAGACGCTCGGCTGTAGCTTGGAAACTAACCACGGGGAGCTCTGGATAATATTCTCATAGTGATTCCCTTTCAGAATTACCAAACTTGATTCCAACTAAACCTACCCTAACGTAACCTGCCCTGTTTTTTATTTATTATTATTTTTTTTTACAACAATTCAAGGGCACACACAAAAAGAAAACAATAAAAAAAAAAGCCCGCTACTCGCTGCTCCCAAAAAAAGAATCAAAAGAGGTGGCCGAAAGAAAGGTCAATTTCGGGAGAGGTGTCCTGATACCCTCCTTTTGAAAGAGTTCAAGTCGTAGGCAGGAGGAAATACAGATGAAGGAAGATTGTTCCACAGTTTACCAGCGTGAGGGATGAAAGAGTGAAGATTCTGGTTAACTTTTGCATAAGGGGTTTGGACAGTATAATGATGAGCATGAGTAGAAAGTCGTGTGCAGCGGGGCCGCGGGAGGGGGAGGAGGCATGCAGTTAGCAAGTTCAGAGGAACAGTCAGCGTGGAAATATCGATAGAAGATAGAAAGAGAAGCAACATCGCGGCGGAATTTAAGAGGTAGAAGACTATCAGTAGGAGGAGGAGAGCTGATGAGACGAAGAGCCTTAGACTCCACTCTGTCCAGAAGAGCTGTGTGAGTGGAGCCTCCCTACACGTGAGATGCATACTCCATACGAGGGCGGACAAGGCCCCTGTATATGGATAGCAACTGCGCGGGGGAGAAGAACTGGCGGAGACGATACAGAACGCCCAACCTCGAGGAAGCTGATTGAGCGAGAGAGGAGATATGAAGTTTCCAGTTGAGATTTTGAGTTAAGGATAGACCGAGGATGTTTAGTGTTGAAGACGGTGACAGCTGAGTGTTGTCGAAGAATAGGGGATAGGTGTTTGGAAGATTGTGTCGAGTTGATAGGTGGAGAAATTGAGCTTTTGAGGCATTGAAGGACACAAGGTTCCTTCTGCCCCAATCGGAAATGATAGTGTGCGCCACATACCCGTACAGAGAAGGAAAATACGCCCCCGGCATGACCCCTTACGGCTGTGGTGGGCCTCGCGCTGCTCATTGCCGGCGCCCCCTCCCTGACCCTCCTTATTCTTGCATTTATCTAACCTTTCCGTGGAGGTATCTGTCGTTGGCGCTCACCACAAGACTGTCGGGCCTGCTCCACTTTTTAATTAATGGGAGCATACGCAATAGCCGCGCATGGCCTCGTTGCTCATCTCCGACGCCTTCGACCTGCGTCCGCGACTCAGCCACCACCCTGTTAGTAAATCGGATCTTGTCTTGTCTTTGTTGAATCGTAAGTGATCTAACTTAGAGCTGGACCACGCTGGATCACATATCTAGATCACTGCCGCGCATCTGGCAACGCTGGGCGGGCAGGGCACGGCGCTGGGGGCAACGACACCCGTGACAAGGTACTGTTAGGAGGACAGCGGCCAAGGACACTGGGTACGGCTAACGGGCAGGGCGCGGGGCGGGGGGCAAGGTCATACGGGGGGGGGGGGGGGGGGTTAGATATGGGCCACGGGGGAGGGGCCAAGGACACCTGAAGGAGCGGCTGGGAAGGGAAGGGACACCAGGTGAAGGGAACAAGGGGGGGGGGGGGTCAAGTATGCCTGAGGGAGAGGACAGCACGTGTGAGGAACGTGGCGAGGCGGAGAAGGAGGTCAAGGACAGGGACAGGCCGGCGGGGAGAACAGCCCAGGCGACAGACCAACCCTGTACTGGTTGTCCGCACAACACAGGTGCTGAGTGCTGAATGCCGGTGCTCACCTTGCAGTAGTTGTCCTTGGGGCCTCACAACACAGGTGCTGAGTGCTGAATGCCGGTGCTCACCTTGCAGTAGTTGTCCCTGGGGCCCCACAACACAGGTGCTGAGTGCTGAGTGCTGAGTGCCGGTGCTCACCTTGCAGTAGTTGTCCCTGGGGCCCCACAACACAGGTGCTGAGTGCTGAGTGCCGGTGCTCACCTTGCAGTAGTTGTCCCTGGGGCCCCACAACACAGGTGCTGAGTGCTGAGTGCCGGTGCTCACCTTGCAGTAGTTGTCCTTGGGGCCCCACAACACAGGTGCTGAGTGCTGAGTGCCGGTGGTCACCTTGCAGTAGTTGTCCCTGGGGCCCCACAACACAGGTGCTGAGTGCTGAGTGCCGGTGCTCACCTTGCAGTAGTTGTCCCTGGCCCCACAACACAGGTGCTGAGTGCTGAGTGCCGGTGCTCACCTTGCAGTAGTTGTCCCTGGGGCCCCACAACACAGGTGCTGAGTGCTGGTGCCGGTGCTCACCTTGCAGTAGTTGTCCCTGGGGCCCCGCAACACAGGTGCTGAGTGCTGGTGCCGGTGCTCACCTTGCAGTAGTTGTCCCTGGGGCCCCGCAACACAGGTGCTGAGTGCTGAGTGCCGGTGCTCACCTTGCAGTAGTTGTCCCTGGGGCCCCACAACACAGGTGCTGAGTGCTGAGTGCCGGTGCTCACCTTGCAGTAGTTGTCCCTGGGGCCCCACAACACAGGTGCTGAGTGCTGAGTGCCGGTGCTCACCTTGCAGTAGTTGTCCCTGGGGCCGCACAACACAGGTGCTGAGTGCTGAGTGCCGGTGCTCACCTTGCAGTAGTTGTCCCTGGGGCCCCACAACACAGGTGCTGAGTGCTGAGTGCCGGTGCTCACCTTGCAGTAGTTGTCCCTGGGGCCCCCACAACACAGGTGCTGAGTGCTGAGTGCCGTGCTCACCTTGCAGTAGTTGTCCCTGGGGCCCCACAACACAGGTGCTGAGTGCTGAGTGCCGGTGCTCACCTTGCAGTAGTTGTCCCTGGGGCCCCACAACACAGGTGCTGAGTGCTGAGTGCCGGTGCTCACCTTGCAGTAGTTGTCCCTGGGGCCCCGCAACACAGGTGCTGAGTGCTGGTGCCGGTGCTCACCTTGCAGTAGTTGTCCCTGGGGCCGCACAACACAGGTGCTGAGTGCTGGTGCCGGTGCTCACCTTGCAGTAGTTGTCCCTGGGGCCCCACAACACAGGTGCTGAGTGCTGGTGCCGGTGCTCACCTTGCAGTAGTTGTCCCTGGGGCCCCACAACACAGGTGCTGAGTGCTGGTGCCGGTGCTCACCTTGCAGTAGTTGTCCCTGGGGCCGCACAACACAGGTGCTGAGTGCTGGTGCCGGTGCTCACCTTGCAGTAGTTGTCCTTGGGGCCCCACAACACAGGTGCTGAGTGCTGGTGCCGGTGCTCACCTTGCAGTAGTTGTCCCTGGGGCCCCACAACACAGGTGCTGAGTGCTGGTGCCGGTGCTCACCTTGCAGTAGTTGTCCCTGGGGCCCCACAACACAGGTGCTGAGTGCTGAGTGCCGGTGCTCACCTTGCAGTAGTTGTCCCTGGGGCCGCACAACACAGGTGCTGAGGGCTGCTGCCGGTGCTCACCTTGCCGTAGTTGTCCGTGGGGCCCCCACAACACAGGTGCTGAGTGCTGGTAGTGCTCACCTTGCAGTAGTTGTCCTTGGGGCCTCACAACACAGGTGCTGAGTGCTGAGTGCCGGTGCTCACCTTGCAGTAGTTGTCCTTGGGGCCCCACAACACAGGTGCTGAGTGCTGGTGCCGGTGCTCACCTTGCAGTAGTTGTCCTTGGGGCCCCACAACACAGGTGCTGAGTGCTGAGTGCCGGTGCTCACCTTGCAGTAGTTGTCCTTGGGGCCGCACACCACCAGGTAGTCGGTGCTCACGTTGAGGCCGTTGTGTCGGCCCAGGCAGGGGTGGCTCCACTGGTATTCTGCCTTGCGGAAGTCCAGCTTGCAGGAGAAGCAGGTGAGCGTGCCGGGCTGCACGCCGCCCGCCGGCACCAGGCCCTCGCCCTCCTCGCCCTCCTCGTCGCCGCCCTCCTCGTCCTCCTCGGGCAGGCCCTGGGCGGGGAAGCCGGGGAAGCCGGGCCCGAAGATGCCTTGGCCGGGGCGGCCCGGGATGGCGAAGCCCGGTGAGGAGCCGCCCGGGGGCCGGCCGGGCACCACGGGCGGCGCGGGGCCGGCGAGGGGGGGGAAGCCGGGGAAGTCCGGGTTGAGAGTGTTGGAGGGGAAGCTGCCGGGGAAGGCTGGGTTGCGGAAGTCGTTGGGGTTGCCGGGCTCGAGGGGCGGGGCGGGGGGCGCGGGGACGGCGGGCGGACCGGGCGTGATGAGCTCCTTGGGGAAGTCAGGGTTGAGGAACACGCCGCCCCCCGGACCCGCGGGGCGCTGGGGGCCGCGACCCCCCACCAGACCCGGCCGCTGCAGCCCGCGGTTTACGTTGATCCCTGCACCAGGAGAGAGAGAGAGAGAGAGAGAGAGAGAGAACATTATTAGTGCCCTGCCTCCCGAGACACCTGTGGACGCGTGCCTCATGACTTCCTCCCTCCCTGCTGCCCTCCCTACCTCCCCCTCCCCTTTCCTTTATCCCTTCCCCTGCTCCCCTCCCTCCCTCCCTTCTTCCCTCCCTCTCTCCTTTCCCTTTATCACTGCCCTTCCCTCCCTTTCCCTTTATTCTTCCCTTTCCTCCCTCCTTCCCTCCCCTTCTTTCTTTCCTCTGTTGCCTTCACTCCTTCCCTCTTCGTTGACCTCTTCCTCCCTTCCCTCCCTCCCTCTCTCCCTTCCTTCCCCTTTCTTCTTCCCTCCCTCCCCCTCTCCCTTCCTTCCCCTTCCTCCTTCCTTCCCTCCCTCCCTCCCTCCCTCCTACTTCCCCAAAGACTAATATGCGTCACAGGGCCAAATTACTCCTCGACCCCCTTCACGCCACGCCCCCCACTGCCCCCTCTCCCCCCCCCCCTGGCTGACCCATGCCCCCCCCCCTCCCCCCGCCCCTTCCCTGCTGTACTCACACTGTTCTCCTTCTCGTCCTGTCATTCCGGGAACACATTTTTTTACTGCCTCTCCTTTTTGCAATTACGGCTCATTATTCAGACTTGTTCCTCTTATTAGGCGCCCTTCGTGTTTTGTTGTTATTTTATTTGTACATTTTTTTATTTTTATCGTACGCCTTCGAGGATTGTGACTGTCTTCTTACTTGCCCGTCTGTGTTTGTTTCTCTGTCTGTCTGTTACCGAAATATCTAAAAAAAGGATGTATGTATTGTTAAATTCCCCCCCCCCCCGCCCCCTCTTTCCTTTTCGACGCGCTATGAAAATGATGCCGTCACTGAGGACGCAGCCTTACGAGGAACGGCTCCAGCGACTCAATCTCTTCACGTTGGAAAACAGACGATTGCGGGGAGACCTAATACAATTTTTCAAGTATACTTAAACAAGTTCAGCAATGTCGATCACTCCAAATTTTTCACGCTACAAACTAACCCGACAAGAAGAAACAACGCTAAAACAATTCAAGCGAAGCGATGCAGTACAGATATCGCCAGGAGTTATTTCTCGAACAGAGTCGTCCGTCACTGGAACAGCCTTCCTGCAGAAGTAGTTATCGCGGAAATAATAAACCTTCATTAAGAATCACATCGATCGTCACTTTGCTGCGTCGGGAGTGAACTGAACGCATCCACGAGTACGTACAGAAGTGCTTTAATCCTTCCGCAGGTCACTCCCGTGGCTGACGTATTGATTAAATCACTGGAAGCAGGCAGCCTCGCAGTGAACCAGCAGGCTTTTTGCTGCCTGCTCGTCCAGGTGTCCATGTTATTCCTACTTCTCTTCTTCCTCCCTCCATTCCTACCTCTCCCCTTCCTTCCATTCCTATTGCTCTCTCCGTTCCTTTATTCCCACCTCTCTCTTCCTCTCTGTCCGCCCCACTTACCTCCTCTCCTTCTCTCCTTCCCTCTCTTCCTACCCCTCTTCCTCTTTCCTTCACTCCTACGTCTCTTCCTTTTCTTCCGTCCCACTTAACCTCTTTTTGTCCTCCTCCTTCCTCTCTCTCTCTCTCTCTCTCTCTCTCTCTCTCTCTCTCTCTCTCTCTCTCTCTCTCTCTCTCTCTCTCTCTCTCTCTCTCTCTCTCTCTCTCTCTCTCTCTCTCTCTCTCTCTCTCTCTCTCTCTCTCTCTCTCTCTCTATCCTCGCCTTCCTCCCATTCCTATACCCATCGCCTTTTCTCCCTCCCTCCATTTCTGCCTCTCCTCCCTGCCTTCCATTCCTACTTCTCCTCCCATTATTCCTACCTACCTCTTTATCCGCGCTCCATTTACCCCCCCCCCCCGAGTGCCAGGTGCCATAATTCCCGGTAAGGCCAGGCGAGTCATGAGCCACGGCGGCCCTCAATCTCTTGCCGCCCGCGTCACGCCACCTCGCGCTGACCCGGGGTGCTGTGGAGGTGGTGGTGGTGCTGGTGGTGTGTGTGGTAGTGGTGAGGGAGGTGTGGTATGGTGGTGGTGTGTATGGTGGTGATGGGGAGGGTGGTGGTTTGGTGGTAGTGGTGGTAGTTGTGGTATGGTGATGGTGGTAGAGGGGTGGTATTGTGGTGGTAGGGGGTGGTAGTGGTATGGTAGTAGTGGTGGTGTCCTGCGTGGGAGGGGGTCGTATGGTGATAGTGGTGGTGGTGGTGGTGGTAGTGGTGATGGTGGTGGTGGTGGTGGTATGGTGGTATGGATGTGGTTGCTTTCAGAGTCTCCATTACTTATTCCAGACATTCTTTTATTAATAGTAAGTCCTTTTTCTTTATTACTCCAGTGTTCTATATATTTACTAGTGATTCTTCTTATATATATATAGTAACTTATATTTTTGAAGCTGATAAAAACCTTGTGAGTGACTCCATCTGTGAATGCTTTATGTCATGTGTCACTTACGATAATAATGTTAATAATAATAATAATAAGAGTTGGCTATATTAAAGGCAGCTGTAACGGAAAGCAGGCCAGGACACACACACACACACACACACACACACACACACACACACACACACACACACACTCTCGCGTGCCACCCTCGCATAACATGATCACCTGACATTCCCAGTCGAGTATTTGGGTGCCAGGCGGGACGCGGCACTCAACCCTACCCCCCCTAACACCCTACCCCTACCCCCTCCCTGACCCTCCCTTCTCCTCCTCCTCCTCCTCCTCCCTCCCTCAACTGTTCTTCCTCGCCTTTTCCTTCTTTTCCTTTTCTTCCTGTGACTTCCCTTCCCTTCCCTGACTCCCTCACTCCCCTCTCCTTCACCCTCTACCTTCCCCTCCTCCTCCTCCTCCTCCTTCTCCTCCTCCTCTTTCTCCTCCTCCTCCCTTAACTACTCTTCCTTTCCCTTTCCTTTTATTCCTTCCTTTCCTTTCCTTCCTGTACCTCCCCTTTCCTTCTTGACTCCCTCACTCCCCTCCTCCTCCTCCTCCTCCTCCTCCTCCTCCTCCTCCTCCTCCTCCTCCCCCCCCCTTCAACCCACTCCCTCCGTTTTTAATCAAGGGTATAATAAGAAGAGGAAGTAGGTTAGTGGGGAAAGTACTACTACTACTACTACTACTACTACTACTACTACTACCACTACTACTACTACTACTACTACTACTACTACTACTACTTCTACTTACTTCTACTATACTTATTATTTTGTAAAGTACAGTCCCGCTTCCTATGACTTAAACGCCACAGTCACAAGCTCTCCCTTAAAAGTCCTGCCTCGTAAGACTTAATCCCCTTTATCACAAGCTCTCCCTTACCTTATCAGTTCACTTGACTTCCTTTGACTTAAACTCCTCTATCACAAGCTCTCCCTTAAGTGTTGGTGTTGTGTTAGTATTGTGTCGGTGTTGTATTGGTGTTGCGTTGGTGTGGTGTTGGTGTTGTGTTGGTGTTGTGTTAGTGTTGTGTTGTGTTAGTGTTGTGTTAGTGTTGTGTTGTGTTGGTGTTGTGTTAGTGTTGTGTAAGTGTTGTGTTAGTGTTGTGTTGTGTTAGTGTTGTGTTGGTGTTGTGTTAGTGTTGTGTTAGTGTTGTGTTAGTGTTGTGTTGGTGTTGTGTTAGTGTTGTGTTAGTGTTGTGTTGGTGTTGTGTTAGTGTTGTGTTGGTGTTGTGTTGGTGTTGTGTTAGTGTTGTGTTGGTGTTGTGTTAGTGTTGTGTTAGTGTTGTGTTGGTGTTGTGTTAGTGTTGTGTTGGTGTTGTGTTGGTGTTGTGTTAGTGTTGTGTTGGTGTTGCGTTGGTGTTGCGTTGGTGTTGTATTGGACTGTGTTTTAACTTTTAACTCACCGCAACACAAAGTCACCAGTACTACAAAAAAAGAACTCAACCACAACATAAAAAAAACAGCCCAGTAGGTGTTGCATAATACTCTCAACGTATGTTACCTCTCTTGAAACACAACACAACACATCAGCAACACTTCACAAAATACCCCAATGTAGAGCAACATAAATAAAGTATACGGGTAGCCCCTCAGGTGTTGCATCAATACCCGTAACAGATATACCATTCCTGAAACTCAACACAGCACAACACATCAACACAACACAAACTACACACACACACACACACACACACACACACACACACACCACAGTATCTAGATTAAAAACACAGTGCAACTCAACGCACCGAAATACAACACAATACATCCCAGCACAACACAAACCCAACACAGCACAACACCTCAACACAACACAAACTCAACACACACACACACACACACACACACACACACACACACACACACACACACACACACACACACTGCAGTACACTAAAACACACAGCTCAACTCAGCACACCGAAATACACTACAACACATCCCAGCACAACACAAACGCAACACAACACTTTCCAGCACACAGCAACACCCCTCAGCAAAACACAACAGAACGCAACACAGTATACAGGTGGCCGTCCAGTGTTGCATCAATACTCTCAACAGGTGTAGCACGTATCCTTCCTGAAGCACTACGCAACACAACACATCACGCAACACAACGGGGAGTAATGTGACATGTTTCCCTCCTTCCCTAACAAACATTTATTTTCTCTTTTTTTTTTCCCTTTTTTTCCTCTTCAAACCATTTTTCTTGTCCTCTTTAATTCCCTTTCATCTTTAAACCATTTTTTTCTATTATTTTCCCATTATATTCTCATCTTCAAGCCATTTATCATTTTTTTTCCATTTTATTCCCTTCACCGTCAAGCTATTTTCTATTTTTTCCTTTTTATTCCTTCTTTCTTTCAAGCCATTTATCTTTTTTTTCTTTTCTTCCGCCTCACCTTCATGCCATTTCCAGATGGGTTTAGTCTTACGTCATAGCCTTATATCTTACCTCCCTTCCCTCCTCCCCTTCTCCCTCTCCCTCCCCTTCCCTTTCCCCTCCTCTTCTTCCCCTTTCCCCTTCTCTTCACTCTTGATTTAATTCGTTGCACGGTGGGTTTGCGTCTTACATTTGGTGCACGGTAAATAACACTGCTGCACAGTCTGTTCATGCGTGTGGCGAGGACATTGAGATCTCGGAGAACTTCACACACCTTGATAGCGTGGTTCATAACAACGGTGAGTCTCGCCAGGAAGTCTAAACGGCGGACTGGCCTGGCCCGCGGTGTTACGGATTCGCTCAGCACGAGTATGATGGCGTTGTCGATAACTGTGTAGAAGTCGCTGGTGCTCTCTGTCTTACTCTATGGCTGTGAGACATAGACACTAAATAGGGACTTGGAGAGATGGATTGATGCCTTTGGTAATAAGCTCCGTATTCTCTGACGCATTCGGTTCTCAAATCAACTATTTCCAAGAGCCTCAAAGGAAATCAATCGGGTTCTCATGGGTGTATTTTCACATTCATTGTGTAGAAGTCTTGTCAAACTATCACTAGGCTCATAAAACTACCGATGGAAATACTAACACGACCTCCACCAAAGTCTTGTCTTGTGGGTGCGTGATCCCCGAAATGTTTAAGAATGTGAGCCTTAGCAAGTGCCTCGACAGAATCATGGGACGTCGCTGGAGTGATTTTGTATATCGATCCGGCGACTACTCCGTGAGACTGATTCAACATGTATTACCTGCATAGTCCGTCAGCGTCAACTCCGGCTATACGGGCACGTGGCACGCTGCCCAGAAGCCGACCCTGCTCACCGGTTGTTTCTGTGAGAGACAACCCGGAGTGGAGGAGGCAATAGGCTAAACTGTCTTTCCCATACCTTCTCTTTCTTTCCCTTATCTTTCCTTCTCTTTCCTTTCATTTTTCCTTACCTTTATCTTTCTCTCCCTTCCCTTTCCTTCTCTTTCCTTTCATTTTTCCTTACCTTTATCTTTCTCTCCCTTCCCTTTCCTTCTCTTTCCTTTCATTTTTCCTTACCTTTATCTTTCTCTCCCTTCCCTTTCCTTCCCTTTCCTTCTCTTTCCTTTCATTTTTCCTTACCTTTATCTTTCTCTCCCTTCCCTTTCCTTCTCTTTCCTTCTCTTTCCTTTCATTTTTCCTTACCTTTATCTTTCTCTCCCTTCCCTTTCCTTATCTTCCCTTTCTTTCTCCTCCTTTAACTGCTCGTCCTCTCCCCTTCCCTTTCCTTTTGTTTCTTTTCCTCCCTGCATCTTCCCTTTCCTTCCCTTCCTTTCTCTTCCTTTCTCTTCCCTTCACTCCTATCCCCTCCCTTCTCTTCACTCTTTTTCCTTCCCTTCCCATCCCTTACCTACCCCTTTCCTTTTCCCTATTCTACCCTTAACTTCCCTTCCTTCCCCTCTTCTTCCCTTTCCTTTCTACAGGTGACACTCGGGTCCTCAGGTTAATTAGAAGGCTGACCTCTTATCTATCCGCATCCTTAAGGTGTGTGCAGGTGTCCGCGTGAGTCCCCAGCGTCGTCAGGTTAATTGTCTGGGATGGCCTCCTGCCGCAGCCCTCCCACAGGTGTCTTTATTGATGACGTTCGCCCTGCCTTACCTGGTCTGGCGCCACCCCTTCCGCTCCTTACCTTACCTTCCATTCTTATTCCTTTTCTTTCCTTTTTCCTCTCCCTTAATTTTCCTTTATGTTTCTCTTTATATTTTTCCTTTTCTGTCCTTACCTTACGTAATGCACCCTTCCATGCCTCCCTTTCTTTCAGGTCCTTTCCTTTCTCTTCCATTTATTTTCCTTTCCTTTTCTTTTCTTTTTTCCTTCCTCTTCCTTCTCTGTTCTCCTCATTTTCTTTTCTCCTTCCTCTTCCTTCTCGGTTCTCCTCATTTTCTTTTCTCCTTCCTCTTCCTTCTCGGTTCTCCTCATTTTCCTTCTCTTTCATTTCCTTCCCTCAACTACTCTTTCTTTCTCCACCCTTTCTCTTCTCTTTCCTTCCCTTTCACTTTTCCTTTTCCCATATCTTCTCTTCCCCTTTCCTTTACTTTCCCTTATCTTCTCTTTCTTTCCCGTTGCTTCCCTTCCCTTCTTTTAACTCCCCTTCCTTCCCTATCTTTCCTTTCCTTCTCTCTTTCCCTTCGCTTCTCTTCCCTTCCCTTCCGTTTCTTCCCTTTCCTTCGGTTTCATTCCCTTTCCTTCTCTCCCTTTTCCATCTCTTCCTTTCCCTTTCCTTCTCTCCCTTTCCCTCCCCTTTCCTTCCCTTGCCTCCCATCCCTTCCCTTCCCATCCCTTTTCTTCCCTTCCCTTCCTTCCCTTCCCTCCCACCCTCTCCCTTTCCCTTCCCTTCCCTCCCCTCCCCTCTCCTTCCCTTCCTAACTCGTAACCTCCCTCCCCTTCCTTCCTTCCCTTCCCTTCCCTTCCATTTTCTTCCCTTCCCATCCCTTTTCTTCCCTTCCCTTCCTTCCCTTCCCTCCCACCCTCTCCCTTTCCCTTCCCTTCCCTCCCCTCCCCTCTCCTTCCCTTCCTAACTCGTAACCTCCCTCCCCTTCCTTCCTTCCCTTCCCTTCCCTTCCCGCCTTCCCCTTCCTCCGTAATGTAGCAATTTGGAACATTTATTTCGTTTCTCTGCATTGCGTGTGACTTTGGGCCCACGTTCTGAGTTCAGCAATTACACGTGTGCCGGAAATACTTAAGACACGGGCGGGCGTATACACGGAGCACTGAGGCACTCTGAACTATACCTGGAAACACTTGCATATGTATGTTTTGTAAAGTCACCATAGAAAGTATCGAACACCCATGGATTGATTGATTAGAATTTGAGTGAATCTGAAGACATGGTGTTGTGTGCGTACTTCATATCATAAGGTATAAGGAAAAAATGTGATCCACTTGTACGGGACAAGCATCAAGTCTGGTTGTCCTGCACTGGTCCTGTACTCATCCTGTCCTGGTCCTGTAGCAGGTGAATGCTTGCCTTCTTTTACAAGACAAATATTCAAAGGCATATGATGATTATTATGATTTTCAAGTGAAATATGATGATTATTATGATTTTCAAATGAACACTCATCTTGGGTAATGTAACAACACTAAACTGTTTCATTTGACACTGGCAAAGTTTCTTACAAGAAAATGTTCTCATAAAAGTGAAACAAATAATCATCGTAAACCAAAAAAATATTAAAGCAAAAAAAAAATCATTTAAGTAAAAAATCTGATTTAATCAAATAAATATATATATTTTATATTAAAAAAATCATAATATTTTTCCAAACCTGCTCTAGTATTCCTCTGCTATTTCTGCTACACCTGCCCCTCCTTATTCTCGGGGTTAAGGGTCACAGAGCTTCGTGGAATTACGGGAAAATCCGCGAATGTGCGAATTCGTGAGTAGTGAACCCGCGAACACTGGGGGACAGGTGTATTATTGTTCGTCATCTACTACTCTACGATTACCGGTGTGCGCGACGCGAGTAATCACCGTACTTGATTGTTCTGGAAAGAATCTTGACGTCTGTGAGATTATAAAACCATATACTTATATATCACATCGATCACCACAGATTCAAGGGTGTTCAGGCTGTGCATTAGGGTACAGCACTGTGTTGCACCGTACTGAAGGAAAAATTTATTGCACTCTGCAGTCTGTCATGGAAAAAGAATATAAAGATTAACTTGATATTTTAATAGTCTGCTTAGGCTTACCATTGTTATTAAACCTGGCAGCGAATTTTATCTCTATATATGCAAGGGGGGCGTGGAAGGAAGCACCCATCCAAGAGAAGGAGTAATAATAAAAAGTTTGAGCCTCTCTGGTAGTCCGTTACTGTTACTTATAACCGTTACCGTGGCTGTAACTATTCTTCTGACATTTCAGAGTTGATGATAACACATGTTGGATATTTATTCACTTGTTTTCATATTTTTTCTCTATTTCTTCTTTTCTGGGTTCTTTTTTTTTTCTCTCGTTTTAGTTTCTTCTTCCTCTTATTTTTTTTTTCTCTTTTCGTTATCACGTCAGGTATACTCAGCACTTCAGAGTAAAAATCCATGTATACTCAACTCTCAACTTCTGCTATACGATGATAATACATAAATTGCTCCACTTCAGAACAAAATCCCTGTATACTTAACTAAACCTCTGCACTTCAGAACAAAATCCCTGTATACTTAACTAACTCTCCGCACTTCAGAACAAAACCCCTGTAGACTTAACTAACTCCCGCACTTCAGAACAAAATCCCTGTATACTTAACTAACTCTCCGCACTTCAGAACAAAATTCCTGTATACATAACTAAACCTCCTACAAGACTCATGACTATATGTATACAGCCAAGAATGTATACATGTGTACGCCTAAGTAATGTTATGTCACTGCTCACTAGATTGTCTCCACAAAACTTATATGAATTTTTAGAAGCAATAAGTGGAACGTCACCAGCTTACATAACATAGGCAACATGCTCCCTGAGACACACTGACTGACTGTGACTGACAGGCAAATGATAGCCTGTGGCGTGGGTCTCACGGACTCCGAGTCTCACCGTACTGGACACGTTCAGATACAGACTTCGTACGGTACGCTTATACCATTTTCAGTTTTACCTAATTGAAAGACATTATTCAACTTTTTCATCACTGTAGCTACATAAAGTTATTATTTCATATCAATATGCAGTAATCATACTGTATAATATTTTGTACTAATAAAAAAATCAAAACATGCGTGTTTTAGGTTTAGAAGTAAGCGAACAGTGTAACAGACAGTTAATTAATAGAAGACTTGAGAGATTGATAAACTTTCTGTACGCTACCATTTCTAGCAGCATCTAGGATCACCACAAGAACGAGAAAACTGGCAAATTCTAGCCTATTAAAACCAGGATGTTTCCACAAAGCAGGGCTAAATCATAACTAACAAATTACTAGAAGGATTTGCTCTCCATGCAGGAGGTGACAGTTGGGCAGTAAACAACGTTGTAAACATGAGGGTTACGGCTTGTCTCTAACTTTGTGGCACCAGTGTCCAATAATTAATGAAGATTAATCACATTTACAATTTCTAACTAATTGGCCGATTAATCGGTATCGGCCGATTATTGGTTACCGATTAATCGGTAATCGGCCAAATTGGTTATCGGTGCAACCCTAATTTTTTCCTTCCCCTTTTCCTTCCCATTATTTTTTTCCTTTCCCTTCTTTTTCCTTCCCTTTATTTTTCTTTCACCTTTTCCCTTTCTTTTATTTTTTGCTCTTTTTCCTTCCCTTATTTTTTCTTTCCTTTCTTTTCCCTTTATTTTTTCCTTTTCTTTCATTTCCCTTCACTTATTTTTTCATTCCCTTCTTTTCCCTTTCCCTTTCCTTTCCTTTCCCTTCTCTTCGTTTCCCTTTATTTGTTTTCATTTTTTCCCTTCCCTTTTCTTTTCTCTTAATTTTTTCCTTTCTTTTCCCTTCTCTACTTTTTTTCCTTCTTTTCCCCTCCCTTTTCCACCCTTAATTGTCCTTTTATTTTCCTTCTCCTCCCTTTCCTTTATTTTTTCCTTTCTCTTCTATTCTATTCCCTTTATTTTTTCCTCTCTTTTCCCTTCCCTTTTCTCCTTTAATTGCCCATCTTTTTCTTTTCCATTCCCTTTCCTTCCCTTCCCTTTATTTTTCCTTTCCTTTCCCTTCCCTTTTCTCCCTTTCTCTTCCCTTCCCTTAATTTTTTTCCTTTCCCTTCTTTTCCCTGTGTAGATTATTATTATTATTATTATTATTATTATTATTATTATTATTATTATACTTACTCTGACCATGTATGAAGCCTGATAGTTGTAGTAGTAGTAGTAGTAGTAGTAGTAGTGGTGGTAGTAGTAGCTGGGTAACGGTGGCCATGAATAGTAGTAGTAGTAGTAGTAGTAATTATTGGAGTTGTAGTAGTAGAAGTAGTAGTAGTAGTAGTAGCAGTAGTAGTAGTAGTAGTAGGAGGAGGAGGAGGAGTAGCAGTAACAGTAGTAGTAGTAGTAGTAGTAGTAGTAGTTATAGTTTCACTTCACCAAATTACACTTTCTCTGTCTTTCACCACGTTCTTTTTTTCTCTTTAATTCCTCCACTTAACTTTACTTCTTTACTTTTTTCTTTTTTTTCTCGTCCTTGCGTGTGTGTGTGTTCGTGTGTCTGTGTCTCTTATTTACACTCCACTACTCTCCCACCCTTTTCTTCTTCTTCTTCTTCTTCTTCTTCTTGGTTTTGTTCTTGTTCTTTTTCTTGTTCTAGTTCTTCTGGTTCTTCTTTTTCTTCTTCTTTTTCTTTTTCTTCTTCTTCTTCTTCTTCTTCTTCTCCTTCTTCTTCTTTTTTTTCTTCTTCTTCTTCTTCTTCTTCTTCTTCTTCTTCTTTTACTCCTCCTCCACTATTCTCTGGTTTCTCTTTTTTACTTTCTCCTTTCCACTCCTCCTCCTCCTCCTCCTCCTCCTCCTCCTCTTATTTTAATCCTCCTCCTCTTTTCTTTTTTCTTTATTTATTTCCTTTCTTTTTCCTTTACACTGTTTTTCCTTTCTTTATTTTCCTCTCCGTTTCTCTTTCTCTCTATTCCTGCTTTTAACTATCTACGTTCTTTTCTTCCTCCTTCTCCTCCTTCTTCTCTCCTTATTTATCCTTCTTTTTCTTCACTTAATCTTTCTCCTTTTTCTCTTTTTTTTCTATTTTTCTCTTTTTTTCTTAACTCACAAATCACGTTTTTACTCTTTTATCTCTCACGAACTTCTTTCCTTCAGCGTGAGAAAGTGAGAGAGTGAGAGAGTGAGAGAGTGTAAATGGTGTGCATGCTTTGGCTCTCACTCTTAAACTGACCCTATTGCTGAAGGTCTCTCTCTCTCTCTCTCTCTCTCTCTCTCTCTCTCTCTCTCTCTCTCTCTCTCTCTCTCTCTCTCTCTCTCTCTCTCTGTCCCCTCCTTTTTCTCTCCCTCCCTCCCTCTCTCCCCCTCCCTCCCCCCCTCTCTCTCTCTCTCTCTCTCTCTCTCTCTCTCTCTCTCTCTCTCTCTCTCTCTCTCTCTCTCTCTCCTTTATTCCTTCCCTCTTTCTCTCCTCTTCTTTCCTCCCTCCCCTCCTCCTTTCCTCCATCAACTCTATACAGCCACGCCTTCCTTCATCAATCACTTCTCCTCCTCCTCCTCCTCCTCCTGCTCCTCCTCCTTTTCCTCATTACGGTAATTAAGCTTAATATTTCTTGGCACTAAACACACATTTTCATATAATTATTGCAAGCCACTTAGCGTCTTCTGCAGTATTTTGGGTCCCGTTCTCATTAAGGAAATTAGTCGCGTTCAGATATTCGGCTGGAGTATGAAAGGCTATTTATATATTTGTTGTTGTTGTTGTTGTTGTTGTTGTTATTGTATTGGTGGTGATGGTGATGATGGTGATGGTGGTGTGTGGAGGGTAGCGTGGTGTGTGTATGTGTCTGTGTGTGTGTGTGTGTGTGTGTGTGTGTGTGTGTGTGAGTAGATGGGGTTGTTTTCTTTTTTCTAGTTCTTCTTTTTCTACTTTTTTTTTGTTTTTGTTCTTTTTCTACTTGTTCTCTTCTGCTATCTTTTTTTTTGTTCTTCATCCTCTTCATCGTGTTCTTGTTCCTGTTCTTCTTCTTGTCCTTGTTCTTTATTTTTCTTTCTTCTTATTCTTTTTTTTTCTTCTTCATCTTCTCCTTCTGACCCCTGGTATCGCTTCTTCAGTCTCTCTCCTTCATCTTCCTTCCTTTGTATTCAGTCATTAATTCTCTCTTTGTTTCCAGCTTTCACCCAAGACTTTTCATGTGGCTCAGTATTGTATTGTCTGTCTTTCTTTACCTTATATCAGACCCAGTACAGTTCTTAGTCTCCTCTGTTACATCGTCTGTCTCTACCTCACTTAAATATATTCGGTCCACAACAGTTCTTAGGGTCGCATTTTAAAACATCTCGTCGCTAATGTTCACCTATATGACAAAGCTTTCCTATGAGTCTGGGGCATTTCCAGAAGTAGTTTCATGACCCTGGTGGTAGTCTGACCCTTCTTCTGCACCGTGAACCTAAAGAACCACTCATTAGATCCCGATTGACCCCATCTTTGCCTATAGAAATACTTGATGTGAGATGTGAATACCAACCTTAGTCTCCCCTGTTACATTGTCTGTCTTTACTTTCTGTCACCCCTAGTACAGTTCTAAGGTCCGTATTCTCAGACGCTCTCGGCCCTCACATCAACTTATATAAAGGCCGAAAAGGAGATTAATCGGGTTCAAATCAGTTTTTTCTCACAATTTTGGTATAGAAAGGTCAAAATACCACCGGGGTCATAAAATTACTCCTGGAAACGCCCACAACCTCTACGAAAGCCTTGTCCAATGTGTGTGTGTGTGTGTGTGTGTGTGTGTGTGTGTGTGTGTGTGTGTGTGTAATGCGTTGTCCACTTCCTCTTGTTCTAGTTTTATTTTATTTTTCTAATTTCTTGTTCCATTTTCTTCTTGTACTTGCTCTTTTCTTAACTTTCTCTTTTTTCTACTTTCTCGTTCTTGTCCTTTTTCTAGTTAATCTTTTTTCTACTTTCTTGTTCTTCCTCTTCTTCTTGTTCTTCTTTTTTCTTCTTCTCATTCTCTTCTTCCTCTTCTTCTTCCTCCTCCTCCTCTTCTTTTTCTTCTGTTTCTTCCTCTTCTTCTTTCCAGTGCAGTTCATGTTCTTCCTCTTCTTCTTCATCTTCTCCTTCCTCTTCTTCTTTCCAGTGCAGTTAATGTTCTTCCTCTTCTTCTTTTTCATCATCTTCTTCCTTTTCTTCTTCCCCCTCCCCTTCCCAGCACTGTTCATGGCCCCCTGTATCGAGGCACTTCAGGAACAGGCCGTGGCGTGCGTCAGGACTTTAGAACTGTGGTCGTCCATCACGCTCTCGCTCCCTCGGGACGAATTATTTCCCGCGCCACGCCACACCACACGTCTGGCACGCCCTCGCCCGCTGTCCCTTGAAATAGTCCTTAAGTAGTCAGGGTTTAATGTACGTTTTATAAGGTAATGGATTTGTTATGGGATGAAGTTGGCTTATATTTAAATGGATATGTTATGGAATGAAGTTGGCTTATATTTAAATGGGTTTGTTATGGAATGAAGTTGGCTCATATTAAAATCTTCACGTAACGCTGCATACACTTGCTTGACATGCACTCACTGGCTGTCCCTTGAAAACAGTCCTTAATAGTCAGGGTTTTATATTCATCTTATAATATATTGGATTTTCGAAAGCATGAAGTTGGCTTATAAAAATCTTCACTCATCACCATACATACCCTCGCCCGCAGTCCCTTGAAATCAAGTCTGTAAATATCCAGGGTTTGATCTACATTATATAAGTTATTGGATTTTCAAAAGCAAGCAGTATTAGTGTAATAGTATCAGTAAAGGATAAGCATTGGTAATCAGTATTAGTATTAGTCTGTAGCACTACTTGGTCCTCGCAAGGTAAAGGTAAGGTTGGGTGCATGCGCTGTAGCTCCTCGTGGTCCTGTGGTACACATTTTGACGTCCTTGAGGTCTCCAGAGTGGGTTGCTGGTGGCTCAAGGCTCTGGCCAGGCGGGAAGGTTTAGTTAATGAAGATGTGCTGTTCCGATGCCCCAGACAGTGACTGCTGGCCGCGAGCCCTTTCTCCTGTGTGTCCGGCAAACTACACTGATTGTCGCGGTCATCGGGGCGGACATTCATCAGACTTTCTACACTTGTTCCTTGAAAAGCCGAGTTCCAGCTCGCTCGTTTCCATGTAAACACAGAGTTATATCATGACTACGTGCTGCAACGAGAGCTCTTCCATCTCAGAAAGTCATTCACTTCACGTTGTTACCCGAAATATTACTAAATTTACTCGAGGATCTAGGTTTGAGTTCCACGGATGCATGCAGACAATTTTCAACCATCATCCACATGCTGCCTAAGTCTTAAATAACCCTAACCTCAGCGACTTCGTTCAAGTGGAGCACCGGCAGCTAATAAATTAAAATCACCTGCGCCACTAGCGGGCTGGGGTCGTCCAAGAGCCCCTCAAGTAAGCCTACCGGCAGTATAGACAGCACCTGAACACACACACACACACACACACACACACACACACACACAGCTATGTATGTTACTGGCTGGAGGCATGACAGGCGGACACACACGCGAGCAGGACACTTACGAGGCTGGGCTGACCGAGTTTTATAGACACGCTTCTTCTTATAACAGTTAGGTGAAGTATTTTGGAGTGGTGTTCAGAGGTTTATATTCACACGTTCCTAGAGTGACGTTCAGAGGTTTATATATACACGTTCCTAGAGTGACGTTCAGAGGTTTATATATACACGTTCCTAGAGTGACGTTCAGAGGTTTATATTTACACGTTCCTAGAGTGACGTTCAGAGGTTTATATATACACGTTCCTAGAGTGACGTTCAGAGGTTTATATTTACACGTTCCTAGAGTGACGTTCAGAGGTTTATATATACACGTTCCTAGAGTGACGTTCAGAGGTTTATATTTACACGTTCCTAGAGTGACGTTCAGAGGTTTATATATACACGTTCCTAGAGTGACGTTCAGAGGTTTATATATACACGTTCCTAGAGTGACGTTCAAAGGTTTATATTCACACGTTCCTAGAGTGACGTTCAGAGGTTTATATATACACGTTCCTAGAGTGACGTTCAGAGGTTTATATTTACACGTTCCTAGAGTGACGTTCAGAGGTTTATATATACACGTTCCTAGAGTGACGTTCAGAGGTTTATATATACACGTTCCTAGAGTGACGTTCAGAGGTTTATATATACACGTTCCTAGAGTGACGTTCAGAGGTTTATGTACACGTTCCTAAGTGACGTTCAGAGGTTTATATTTACACGTTCCTAGAGTGACGTTCAGAGGTTTATATATACACGTTCCTAGAGTGACGTTCAGAGGTTTATATTTACACGTTCCTAGAGTGACGTTCAGAGGTTTATATATACACGTTCCTAGAGTGACGTTCAGAGGTTTATATATACACGTTCCTAGAGTGACGTTCAGAGGTTTATATATACACGTTCCTAGAGTGACGTTCAGAGGTTTATATATACACGTTCCTAGAGTGACGTTCAGAGGTTTATATTTACACGTTCCTAGAGTGACGTTCAGAGGTTTATATTTACACGTTCCTAGAGTGACGTTCAGAGGTTTATATATACACGTTCCTAGAGTGACGTTCAGAGGTTTATATATACACGTTCCTAGAGTGACGTTCAGAGGTTTATATTTACACGTTCCTAGAGTGACGCTCAGAGGTTTATATATTCACGTTCCTAGAGTGACGTTCAGAGTTTCACATTTACACGTTCCTAGAGTGACGTTCAGAGTTTCACATTTACACGTTCCTAGAGTGACGTTCAGAGGTTTATATTTACACGTTCCTAGAGTGACGCTCAGAGGTTTATATATTCACGTTCCTAGAGTGACGTTCAGAGTTTCACATTTACACGTTCCTAGAGTGACGTTCAGAGGTTTATATTTACACGTTCCTGGTTATAGCAGTGACGTGAAGCTTTCTGGAGCGCCGTTTTTCCTTATTTCCGTTTTTTTCCTAGTCTTATTTTTCTTATTCTTATTCTTATTTTTCTTTTCTTATTTTCTTATTGTCTTATTTTTCGTTTTCTATTTTTTTTCTTCTCATATTTTTCTTATTTTTCCTTATTTTTCTTTCTTTTCTGATTTTTCTTTTTTTCTTATTTTTCTTTTTTCCTTATTTTTCTTGTCTCATTTTTCTTTTCTTATTTTTTTTCATATTCTCATATTTTATTATCTATTATTTTTTTCTTATTTTTCTTATTGTCTTTCTTTTCTCATTCTTGTTCTTATTTTTCTTTTCTTATTTTTTTTCTCATTTTATTTTTTTCTTATATTTCTTTTTTTCTTTTCTTTCTCATTTTTCTTATTTTCCTATTTCTTTCTTATTTCTCTTGTTGTTGGCATTTAGTTATTTTTATTACTTTTACTTTTCTTGTTGTTTTCTTATCCTTATTTTTTTATTCTCTTACTGTCTTATAATTCTTATTTATATTATTCTTACTTTTCTTATTGTTTTATTATTCTTATTTTTTTCTTATATTTCTTATTCTTATTACTCTTTATTTTTCTTATTGTCTTATTATTCTTATTATTTTCTTTTTTTTTCTTTTTTTTCTTATTTTTTCTTATATAAACGGGTCAGTCTTTTATTTATTTATTTTTTTTACTCATTTTTAAGTCACACAAATACTTCGGAGTGGCATTCAGATATTTTTTTTTTTCCTTTGTGTGA
>NC_066568.1:10129968-10134968 GCF_024679095.1 Eriocheir sinensis | reverse complement strand
GGTAGACAACTGAAAGAATGAAGGGTGCCATAAAAGACTTCCATGAGAGAGTGTGGCGTGGAGGGTACAGAGAATGACAGAGTGGCGGGTATTGTTTCTTTTCCTTTCCCCATTCAGGAGTCGGTACAAAGGCCTGGCTCTAAAGAGGTCACCCGTAGAGGCAAGGTTAAGGTCAGGATTCTCTCTCTCTCTCTCTCTCTCTCTCTCTCTCTCTCTCTCTCTCTCTCTCTCTCTCTCTCTCTCTCTCTCTCTCTCTCTCTCTCTCTCTCTCTCTCTCTCTCTCTCTCTCTCTATTTTTCTATGTTCCTTTTGTTTGTTTGTTTTCCGTTTTTCTTTCTTTATTTAAATTGTTTATGTATTCTTTCTTTTATATTTTTTTGTAGTTTCTTTTTTTGTCACGTTTTAATTGTTTTGTTTGTTTCCTTTTTTATTTCTGTGTTTTTCTTTTTTTTTCATTTATTCTTTTCTGTACTTTTTTCTTCTCCTTCTTTTCTTCTTCTTCTTCATCTTCTTCCACATCATCATAATCATCATCAGTACATAAGAAAAGTAGAACATAAGAACGTAAGGAGTCTGCAAGAGGCCTGTTGACATGTACAAGGCAGCTCCTGTAATCCTAACCCCACCTTACTTCACCATACATGAATTTATCCAACCTCTTCTTGAATGTATCTATGGTATTGGCACTCACGATAGACTGCCAAGCCTGTTCCATTCATCCACCACTCTACTGGTGAACCAATTCTTGCCGATGTCTGTTGAAGCTGAATTTACCTAACTTAAAACCGTGTCCTGCCTGGCTCTATTACAACCAAAACCCTATTGACATCCCCTGCATCCATTTATAGACTTCGATAAGGTCTCCTCGCAACCTTCGACTTTCTAGAGAGTGTAGATTTAAATGGTTCAGTCTGTCATCATAAGGCAAGTTTCTCACCCCTTGAATCATCTTTGCCATTCTCCTCTGGACATATTCTAACATCTTGATATCCATTCTATAGTAGGGGGACCAAGACTGAACCGCATAATCAAGATGAGGTATAACAAGTGCTAAGTAATGTTTGAGGATGTCTTCAGCGCTCTCGTTGCTTACGCTCCTCGAGATGAAACACAGTACCCTGTTTGCACGATTCTTAGCCTTGATGCATTGAGCCCTGGGACGGAGGTCAGCGCTTAGAGGAGTTGTAGTAGTAGTGTGTCACCTGCCTGGCGCTCGCTGGCACACCTTAAGGAAAGTTGGTAATTGAAATGCAACGTCTGCCTGCCCGCTTGCCTGTCTGCCTGCTTGCGTTTTCACCTACCTGCCTGCCTCTCTTCCTGCCTGCCTGTCTTCCTGCCTCATGCTGTCACTACTTCCTTTATTTTGCTCTCTGCCTGCCTCCTCCTCTCTTCTTCTCCTGCCTACCACTCTTTCTCTCTTCCTTCCTCTCTTCCTTCCTCTCTCCCTGCCTTTTCCTCTCTCCCTCTCTCCCATCCTATCTTCCTCCTCCTCCTCCTCCTCCTCCTCCTCCTCCTCCGCTACTACTACTACTACTACTACTACTACTACTACTACTACTACTACTACTACTACTACTACTACTACATAAATTATACCTCCACCCATGTTTATTTTCCCGACACATAATCATGGAGGGCTCCATAGCTTGGAGGTCATTAGCCCCAACTCTGTTCGCTAATGACTGTGGCATCCAACCATATCACTAATACTACCTGACACTAAATCACCTATCATCTATTACGTCTAGATCTACTACTACTACTACTACTACTACTACTACTACTACTACTACTACTACTACTACTACTACTACTATTACAGCTACTACTACTACTACTACTACTACTACTACTACTACTACTACTACTACTACTACTACTACTACTACTACTACTACTACTACTACTACTACTACTACTACAGCTACTACTACAACTGCCTCTACTACCATATTATCATCACCACTTTCTACATAACCACCACCACCACCACCACCACTACCATCACCACCACCACTACAACCACCACCACCACCGACCCAGCAGTCATTCAACCCGTTCACCCAGATCTCACTCACCACCACCACCACCACCACCTACCTCTCGACCTCCAAAGCAAAGTTATTCACCTCCTCCTCCTCCTCCTCCTCCTCCATCTGCTACCGTACCCCTCTTTTCACCCTCCTCCTTCTCCTCCTCCTCCTCCATCTGCTACCGTACCCCTCTTTTCACCCTCCTCCTTCTCCTCCTCCTCCTCCTCCTCCTCCTCCTCTTCCTCTTATTTCTTCTTCCTTTTAGTTTTTTTTTCATTTCTTCTTCTTCTTCTTCTTCTTCTTCTTCTTCTTCTTCTACTTTTCTTCTTCTTCTTTTCATTACTTTTCTTCTTACTCCTCCTCCTCCTCCTCCTCCTCGTCCTTCTCCTCGTCCTTCTCCTCCTCGTCCTCCTCCTCCTCCTCGTCCTTCTCCTCCTCGTCCTCGTCCTCCTCCTCCTCCTCCGCCTCCTGTCAGACTGTTATTCTATCTCTACCTCCTCCTCCTCCTCCTCCTCCTCCTCTTCTTATTCCTCCTCATCTTCCCCCTGGCGTACCCCATTGACACACACACACACACACAGGAACGGCATTCAGTTCACGTTCTTTCTGCTTGTTAGAAATTAACGGCTTGTTATAGGCAACCTTTGTGTGTGTATGTGTGTGTGTGTGTGTCAGTGGGGTACGCCAGAGGGAAGATTAGGAGGAAGAGGAGGATGAGGAGGAGGAGGATAATGATGATGAAGAGTAAATAAAGCATGGATAGAATGATGATGAAGTAAAAGAAGGTTTGAAATGCTAAACAATTCTCTTTGTTTTTCTTTCCTCTCTCTTTGTTATTATATAGTCATTAGAATCCCATGCAGAAAGGTACGAAACAACAACAACAACAACAACAACAACTATTACTGTTAGTGTACTACTACTACTACTACTACTACTACTACTACTACTACTACTACTACTATTACTGCTACTGCTACTACTTCTTCTACTACTACTACTACTACGTACTACTATAAATTATACTACTACTTGTATTTGCCATTATATTAGTTTTAATTTTAAAGATACTAATGATATTAATTTTAGATTCAGTAATTTTTTTCACTTCTTTCTGTGACATATTTAGGGATTTTAAATTTTTCAATAAAGCTACACTTATATTTATTTTTAAATCCTATTGTTTACCAGATTATGAACTTCCTTTATGAAAATTTTACTCCTCTTTTAATTCTAAATCTTTTAAAGTTTTTGAGACTTGTTAGCAGGGCACTGAAAAGACTTTGTGAAGTTCCAGTGTTTGCCAGCAGCCACATCACGGCGGCTCGGTGTGACCAGCTGCTTGTTAAGAACCACACTGCGTTGGTGCAGGCCAGATACTGTAAGAGGCTGCTCAGGTCACTTAATCCTCTCGTTAGGTATCAATTAGGTTTCAATATATAATGTGCCGGTTTTTAAGGAGGGCCTTTTTATGCGGCATATTTTTTGATATTTTGATAATGTGTATAATGTCAATATTTTTCATGAAGATTTAGATATATTAAGATCTCGTGTCGAATGGATGCAAGGACATGAAGACAGATGCACGCCCTATGTGTGTTATGGTACCCGGAATTTATGATCATTTCAACTGTGTACATAAGTTTTTTAAGATACCACTTCTACTACATCCACTACTACGACTACTACTACTACTACTACTACTACTACGACTACTACTATTTTCATTTTAATCTTCTTAGGAATGTGATGATCCAGAATTCGAAACTTTTTGAACTTCTGTTGATTCTTTCGTTCCCTAATTGAAATCTGTCTTTTTCCTGTTTATAAGGGTGTGAGGGATGGCTGGGAGAGGGTGTTTTTTTATATTTATATACATATATATATTCCTTTTATTTTTTTTGCCTTTATTCCCTTCTCTTTTTTTCGGTCCTTTGATAGTGTATTGAACGTGTCAGGAACGTGTTAGTGTAAGATGCAATTTTGTACTTCATTTCTTCTTTCTTTTTCTTCTTCTTCTTTTTCTTTTTAGATTGTGTAATTATGGAGTTTGATTTTCATATTCTTCTTTTCCGTCTTTTCTTCTCGTCGTCCGTTCCCTTGAGATCTGTTTCAACATTATCACTTTCTTCTCTCTCTCTCTCTCTCTCTCTCTCTCTCTCTCTCTCTCTCTCTCTCTCTCTCTCTCTCTCTCTCTCTCTCTCTCTCTCTCTCTCTCTCTCTCTCTCTCTCTCTCTCTCTCTCTCTCATTCCATCTCCTCTTTTCCATTCTCTCTTTCTCTCCTCTTCCTCTGCCATTCCCTTGAGATCAGTTCGAGCACCCACAGTCAGCCTGAACCAACAACAGCTTTTCCTGAACCACTTTTACGCGCCGTTTACTCCATCCGTCCTATTGATTTTCTCTGTCATTACATCTACTTTCTTCATCTTGCTTGGAATACGTAATTATGTAGTTTTATTTTCACTCTTCTTCCATTCCCTTGAGATCAGTTCCAGCACCATCAGTAAACCAGAACCAACAACAGCTTTCCCTGAACCACTTTTATGCGCTATTTGCTCCATTCATCCTATTCCTTTTCTCTGTCATTACATCTATTTTCTTCACCTTGCTTGGAAAACGTAATTATGTAGTATTATTTTCACTCCTCTGTCATTCCCTTGAGAGCAGTTCCAACACCCGCAGTCAGCCAGAACCAACAACAGCTTTCCGTTAACCACCTTTACGCGCCGTTTCCTACATCCTTCCTGTTGATTTTCTCAGCTATTACTAGTGTGACGCGAGTATGCCAAGAAAGAAAGAGTAATTTGAGGTGAAGCATGTGGAGTGTAACAAAGACGAAATGCTGTGCAGACGCTGACGTATATTTTTGAGCTGGCAATAACTGGCGTCTCTTGGGGCCATATTGTTAAACATTTCGGCGCCAGGCACACAAATTGCTTCGAATGCATTGTGGTCACTTCCAGGGG
>NC_066568.1:10114968-10124968 GCF_024679095.1 Eriocheir sinensis | reverse complement strand
TCAGCACTGACCTGAAACACGCGAATCACTGTAAAAAAACATATAACAAAGCAAACACTATGTTCGGGTTCATAGCGAGGAACTTCGAGTGTAAAACGCCAGACGTGATGCTATCCCTGTATAATTCCATGGTAAGACCGCACCTCGAGTATGCAGTGCAGTTCTGGTCTCCTAATTACAGAAAGGACATTGATTTACTGGAAAGGATTCAACGACGCGCCACGAAAATGATTCCAACCTTAAGGGTACAACCGTACGATGAATGACTCAAGCGACTCAATCTCTTTACATTGGAGAAAAGACGCCTACGAGGGGATATGATTCAAGTCTTCAAGTACCTGAAAAAGTTCAATAATGTCGATTACTCCAAATTCTTTCAACTACAAACCAACTCAAGAACTAGAAATAACGGTTTACTCATTCAGTCGAGTCGATGCAACACAGGCATTGGAAGGAGTTTCTTTTCAAACCGAGTCATCCGCCACTTGAACAATCTTCCCTCAGAAGTAGTAAATGCGAATACCATCAACTACTTCAAAAATCGAATCGACCGTCATTTCGTTGCGTCAGGAATAAACTGAATACCGAGGTGCTTTCATCTGCTGCCCAGGCCCCAAGTGGCTGATGAGCAAATTAAATCACCAAAGCGGGCAACCTCGTAATGAGCCAATAGGCTTTCTGTTGCCTGCATTTCCATGTTTCCATGTCTCCTCCTCCTCCTCCTCCTCCTATCCCTCGTCCTCCGCCTCCTCATCCTCTTCTCTCCATCTTTGGTCGCTGTGCCTCGGGGCTCGCGGGACCACCACCACCACCACCAGCGCAGGCCGCCCACCGTGTCTTTCTCCCCCGCGGCGACCTGTGGTAATGGGCGCCCGAGGAAGCCTGGCAAGTGTGACCCGGAGGCAACCCGGATGTCACCTATGGCTGGGGTTACGGGGCCCATTACTCTCTCTCTCTCTCTCTCTCTCTCTCTCTCTCTCTCTCTCTCTCTCTCTCTCTCTCTCTCTCTCTCTCTCTCTCTCTCTCTCTCTCACCCACTTGTAAATTTCACCACCACGGCCTTTTTTTATCTCTCCTCCTCCTCCTCCTCCTCCTCCTCCTCCTCCTCCTCCTCCTCCTCCTCCTCCTGCTTCACCTCTTCCATCTGGTGTCTAGTGGTCCAGTTGCTAATAAGAGAGAGAGAGAGAGAGAGAGAGAGAGAGATTATTTTGCTATCTTCTTGTATTTGATTTTTCTACATATTTTTTCTCTCTCATTTGCTCATCTTCTTTCCTCCCTTCGCTTATTTATTTATCTTCCTCTCCTCCTTCTCCTCCTCCTACCCCTCCTCCTCTTCCTCTTCCTCTTCCCCCTCCTCTTGGTAACTTTCTAAAGAGACGGAGTTGTACACTGAGGCAAGGAGCGGCTTAGACGTTCCCTTGACTTCGACTCCTCTTTATCTTCCGCTGTATTATTCCTCTTCCTCTTTCTCCTCCTCCTCCTCTCTTCTTTTTCGTTCCTCTCTTTCTTCCTTATGTTCCTCTATTTTGTTCTTTGTGCATCCTTTCTCCTTCTCCTCCTCCTCCTCCTCCTCCTCCTCCTTCTCCTCCTCCTGTTTTGCCTTTTCCTTTCTTTCTCCTCTTGTTCTTCGTATATCCTTCCTCCTCTTCTTTTCTCTTCTTTTCTTCCTCCTGTAGATTAGTGGAAGTGCTGCAGTGTGTGTGTGTGTGTGTGTGTGTGTGTGTGTGTGTGTGTGTGTGTGTGTGTGCGCGCGCCCGGCCCCTCGCGTGCACCACACCCACTCGCCAAACACCGCACCAAACACACGCTGGCACACTGAGGGTCGCTGTGGCCTTCTTGCCTGAGAGCGAAGAATGCCAGCCCTGCCTGCCCTGTGTCCCGGGTTATGGGTTCTCTCACCACGGGCTCAAGGGCCAATGCGACGGGGATGAGCACCGCGGCCCAAACTTTACCTTACCATTTCAGTTTGTCACTATCTTTAACTTTTACTTTTTTTTTTACATTAAAGGAGACAGTCAAGGGCAACGAAAAGAAAGCATATGAAAAAAATATCCCGTAAAATTTATTATTACTATTGTTTTGACAACGGGCCGGTGTTATGACTGTTGCTTATCTCTCACCCCGCGTCCGGGAGTCAAGTTACTTCCTCTATCCAGGCCCATGCAGGTTGTTCCCAGGCGTATTGCTCTATTTAGGCCAAGGTTGTGCCCGTGTTCCAAAAATACAACAGCGCTCTCATAGACTGCTAATGAACTGAAGTACAAAAACTCATAGACAAAATAAAGCTACATCCTTACTGTTGGCAACACCAGGGTCAGTGACCTTGTCTTTGCCGATGATGCAGTAATCCTGGCGGAGTCGCTGGAGGTTTTAGTGATGGCTGTCGAGGCACTGCACGAGGAGGCGATGCCCTTGGGACTTCAGGTATCCTGGGCCAAAACCAAGGTACATGCGTTTGGAGGCTTGCTGGGTGAAACAGTACAGTCTGTTCATGCGTGTGGCGAGGACATTGATACCTTGGAGAATTTCACACACCTTGATAGCGTAGTTCATAACAACGATGAGTCTCGCCAGAAAGTCTTACGGCGGATTGGCCTGGCCCACGGTGTTTCGGACTCGCTCAGCACGAGTATATGGCGTTGTCGATACCTGTGCAGAAGGACAAAGATCCGGATCTTCAAGTCACTTGTGCTCCCTGTCTTACTCTATGACTGTGAGACATGGACGGGGATCAGATAATAAATTTGATTAGTAAAGAAACATTTATGATTTACTGAGTGCATATATATAGTGACTGTTTGGATTATAGTTAGATAAGGTTAAGGGTCTCTTCGAGCACACGACAGCCAGCGACTTATGGTATAAATATAATACTATAAATCAACAAAGAATGAGGTCATTTTTTTCTAAGTCAAGACGTATGGTAATTGTTCGAGGTTTTGTTAGGTTAGGTTAGGTTAGGTTAAGTTTAGGGTATCTTCAAACACTGACTGCCAGCAACTTAAGGTAAAAATCAAGAAAGAAAGACTTCAGTGTGTTATGTAGGAAATTTCATTAGTAAGAAAGCATGTATGATTTTTCTGAGTCAAGACGTATTCAAGACGGATTGTCTCTGTGTGGAGGAGGCAGTGGTTGAGTAGTTAGCGTGTCGGCTCTGCGTCCAGGAGGACGCCCCCCCCGCCGCCACAAGCTGGGTTTTTTTTAGTCACCACCGAGTGGCCTAATAAGACTACCCACATGCTGTCCTGAATTCCACCTATCAACCCGGACTTTAGATTCTCTTTCTAAAGAGAGGATCAAAGATGAGCTTCGGGGGGCAGCATGAGCCAAGCAAGATGGCGCCTCTATAAACACTTGCCTGCGCCATAACAGGCTGGGGCCGACCATCAGGCCCAACCAAGAATGTCTACCACAGTCATCGGCTGAAACTCGAAAAAAAAAAGGAATCCCCACAGAGTTCGTGGCCTGAGCAAGTCGATAAACCCTACCGTGAGGTACTCGGGGTGGGGAGGGGCCTGAATGGAGACTTGCCTAGAGGAACCCCCGGGCTTGGCGTCATAGGACGGGCGAAGCAACGCTCCTCCCGGGGGTAAGCTCCCACTGATTGACTGATTGATAAAGTAAGCGGACATGATTAATATGTCGGCCACATCGTCGCGTCTACCTTTCAGGTGTTTTCCTCATTCACTTATTTCATTATTTATTACTCCATTCATTCCCGTGTTTCCTCAGTCCGCCCTCAAACTATTTCCTTCTTTGCTCTTACGTCCGGGGTGTGTATATTAAGGCCTTGTTACGTCCGGCCCGTAAGCTAACACACACACACACACACTCTCTCTCTCTCTCTCTCTCTCTCTCTCTCTCTCTCTCTCTCTCTCTCTCTCTCTCTCTCCGGAACCCGGATCTCCATTTTTTACATATCCATCAGAAGAGAGAGAGAGAGAGAGAGAGAGAGAGAGAGAGAGTGTGTGTGTGCGTGTGCGCGTGCGTGTGCGTGTGCGTCTGCGTGTGTATGTATATGTGTGTGTAAGTTCACACCTTTCTTTCATTTTCTTTATTATTCTCTACTAATTTCGTATTCTCTCTCTCTCTCTCTCTCTCTCTCTCTCTCTCTCTCTCTCTCTCTCTCTCTCTCTCTCTCTCTCTCTCTCTCTCTCTCATTACGTTCTTTTTTGTGATTTTTAGTGTTTTCTTTCCTCTTTCGTTTCCTCTTCTTTTCTCCTCCTCTTCTTCTTCTTCGTCTTCTTCTTCTTCTTCTCTTTCTTTTTATCAATATTCCTCCTCCTCCTCCTCCTCCTCTTCTTCCTCTCTCTCCCTCCTTGCCTGTGTCTGCTTTCCTCGTCCTACTTCCAAGCAGGAGAGAAAGTTGGAGGAGAAAGTGCATGAGGGAGAGACGGAGGGGCGGGCATCCGGACAGGGAGAGAGAGAGAGAGAGAGAGAGAGAGAGAGAGAGAGAGAGAGAGAGAGAGAGAGAGAGAGAGAGAGAGAGAGAGAGTGCGTGTGTGTGTGTGTGTGTGTGTCCCATGTAAACTTGACCTCCTGCTTTGACTCGCTTAAGTCTCTCTCTCTCTCTCTCTCTCTCTCTCTCTCTCTCTCTCTCTCTCTCTCTCTCTCTCTCTCTCTCTCTCTCTCTCTCTCTCTCTCTCTCTCTATTTCAAGTAATACAGATATAGGGGCTATATTAACAAACGGTCAGAGAGAGAGAGAGAGAGAGAGACCTAGAGCTACCAATTTGACCTATTCACCCGAGAGAGAGAGAGAGAGAGAGAGAGAGAGGAATGTGCTGTAACATATGATCTTGACGCGACAGAGAGAGAGAGAGAGAGAGAGAGAGAGAGAGAGAAATTTATAAAGTGGCGGAAAACATTATATGAAAGAAATAGTTTTTTTTTTTTTTAGGGGAAGGAAAGGAGAGTTTGCGTACGTGTGCGTGAAATGACGTGTGTGTGTGTGTGTGTGTGTGTGTGTGTTTGACTTCCGGTTTCTGAAGATAATATACACTTTCTATGAGCCAGTGTGGAATCTCTCTCTCTCTCTCTCTCTCTCTCTCTCTCTCTCTCTCTCTCTCTCTCTCACCCTGTACTTGTGGTACTTTAGTGTATTAAATTCTCTCTCTCTCTCTCTCTCTCTCTCTCTCTCTCTCTCTCTCTCTCTCTCTCTCTCTCTCTCTCTCTCTCTCTCTCTCTCTCTCTCTCTCTGCTACGGGCCGCCTTTGGCAAAGGCCCGTGCTCCATCTTGCAAGAGGGAGCAATCTGCCCCCCCCTCTCTCTCTCTCTCTCTCTCTCTCTCTCTCTCTCTCTCTCTCTCTCTCTCTCTCTCTCTCTCTCTCTCTTCCTCATTATTTTTCTCATTCTTCATCTTTGTTTCATTATTCTTATTATTTTTTGCTTATTAATACTCTCTCTCTCTCTCTCTCTCTCTCTCTCTCTCTCTCTCTCTCTCTCTCTCTCTCTCTCTCTCTCTCTCTCTCTCTCTCTCTCTCTCTCTCTCTCTCTCTCTCTCTCTCTCTCTCTCTCTCTCTCTCTCTCTCTCTCGTAACCCGGGGTGGAGAAAGTGAAAATGAGAAGAAAAAAAAACGAAAGATCTGGTCCCTCAAGACTTTCTAATAGAGAGGAGGAGGAGGAAGAGGAGGGTAAGGGAGGAGGAGGAAGAGGAGGGTAAGGGAGGAGGAGGCTGGGTAGTGGAGGGCAAGGAGGAAGTTGAGGAGGATCTGGTGTGGGAAAAGGGGAGGAGGAGGAAGGAGGAGGAAGAGGAGGAGGAGGAGGAGAAATTTTAGCACAATACTTTCTGCTTGAGTTCTTTGATGCATTCCTGAAACACCTGTCTGTCTGTCTATCTCTCTATCGGTCTATCTATCAATCAATCTCTACATGTTTTTTTTTTTTGTTTTTTTTTTGCCAGCCTATTTATGTACCTGCGTATGTTTTTTTTATATATATTATCACTTTGTCTTCCTAACTTTATCTATCTGCCCCTCACTGTCTATCTATCCATCTCTATCAATCTATCTGTCTATCTATCAGTTAATCTTTTCTATGTATGTCTATTTTATGTCTATCTACTTTTTATACAGAATGTGCAAGTTATCATGTGTTACCGTATTGAGAGAGAGAGAGAGAGAGAGAGAGAGAGAGAGAGAGAGAGAGAGAGAGAGAGAGAGAGAGAGAGAGAGAGAGAGAGAGAGAGAGAGAGATATGCAGGCCACACAAACCTTATGTTTCGAATTTTGAGGTCAGTTCCAAACCACCACCACCACCACCACCACCACCATCACCACCATCACCACCACCATCACCACCACCAAAATTATATGCAGCACCACCGCCGCCACCACCACCATCACCACCACCAATACCACCACTATCACCTCCACCAATACCACCACTATCACCTCCACCACCACCACTGCTACCATCACCACCACCACCACTACCACCATCACTATTGTAACCACCATCACCACCATTCCAAGCGTCCTGCCCATCTCTCTCTCTCTCTCTCTCTCTCTCTCTCTCTCTCTCTCTCTCTCTCTCTCTCTCTCTCTCTCTCTCTCTCTCTCTCCACCAAAGCTTTTTAACATCACCCTTATTAAAGCTCTTCATAGGGTTGTTTAACACGAGACAACCCTGAGTGGAGGATGCCTAGAGGGGACGCCCACGTATCTCATGGATTGGGCAAGTCTGTCAATCCTTGTAGGGCTTGGAATGGGAAGGGAGGATGCGTGGAGGCTTGCTCGAGTGGGACAGCCTGTGGTGGAGGCGGTTGGTGTGTGAAGCGACGCGCCCCCTTGCGTATGCTCCCCGTTAGTTAGGTCAAGGGCTATATTCATAAACATTTCGGCGCCTAAGTAGTTATATTAGACAGGGTTTTCGTAGGAGTTGTGGGCATTTCCAGAGATAGTTTAATGACCCTGGTGGTGGTGTGACCCTTCTTCTGTACCAGGAACCTAAGGAACACTCATGAGAACCCGATTAATCTCCTCCTTGGCGTTTGGTAATACTTGATGTGAGAGGGGGAAGCGTCTGAGAATACCAACCCAAGTCTCCTCGCACCCTTCGCCGTACTACTACTACTACTACTACTACCACTGCTACTGCTACTATTACTGTTACTTTTTTTTTACTACATAAAAGATACCTCCACCCATGTTTATTTTCCCGACACATAATCATTGAGGGCTCCATAGCTTGGAGGTCATTAGCCCCAACTCTGTTCGCTAATGACTGTGGCATCCAACGATATCACTAATACTACTTAGCACTAAAAATATACATAACACCCTATCATCTATTGCGTCTAAATCCCCCTTTCCTTCCCTATTCATGTCACTCCCGACCCACCCTAATGTCACTCTCCACCACTGTGGGCTCATTGTCCATATTGGAGATGTTGGTGGCTTTTGGGCCAGTGTCTGCATGGTGCCCCTGAGACATAGGATGGCCGACCTGAGTAGGGAGAACGAGAGGCGACACCTCATCCAGGCTACAACGTGGCTCCTTGGCTGATGCTTCTTTTCTGAGATCAGTTCCGCAAGGGAGGCGGTGGCTGAATGGATAGCGTGACGGCTCAGCGTTCAGGACGACGCGAGTTCAATCCCCGCCCGGTACCACCAAGCTGGGATTTTTCAGCCGCCGCCGAGTGTAACAACTGGGCATGGTTACGTTTCGCTGGCACAAACTTGGGAGCCGCACAGTACGTATGTACGCACTACTTTTGCCTCGATCTCTCTTGTGTTGAATGACAGGTTGCCACCCTGAGGTCAGAAAAATGTGGAATGCAACATCTCACTCTCCAATACGGAATGGATCCATATTTAAAGGAACGGGTGGCAACCCTAAAATTTCTCGAGCATGCAATGAGTGACAGCCGCAGCACGCTGCTGGTGGAGGCAAGAGGGAGGGGGGAGGGACGTTACGTCGCGTATTTTACACGTATTTTAGGACGAACCTTTGACAAATTTTACGGGCTGGTTTTGTGATTAACCGAAAAATGCGCTCACTACAATTTTAAGATACTGAATTTTATCAGCTTGACCATTCAGATAATAAAATACCGTACGGAACAAATGCCGTTCCGTATTGGTTCAAAACGGAACGATACATTTCATTCTCGAATACAGAGCGATTCCGTATTTTAAGGAACGGCAAGGCTGCCGCCAAGACAGTCGCCAAGACAGTCGCGAAGACGGTCAGGAAGACCGTCGGCCAACTCCTTGGCAACTGTCGGCCAGCTAGTCGGCCAACCAGTTGACAGACAATCTGGAAGACTGTCGTCAAGACCGTCAAGACTGTCGGCCAATCGGTCGGCAGATTCGTGGTTGTCATAGACATGGCGCCATTTCAAAAATTGACCGTTGAGACTCGTCTTGAGACTAGTTGGCAGCATGCCGCAGACATTCTGCCAACTAGTTGGCCGAATGTCCCAGACAGTCGGCAATCATGGTAGCCGACACCAAGACGCCAAAAAATTCTTGGAGCGTGGGAGCCGACTTGTCAAATGCAGTAGTCGCTGGGTTGTCTTGGCCCAGAGTCGGCACAGTGTGAACGGGGCTTTAGTACTTAACAAACTACTACTACTACTACTACTACTACTACAACTACTACTAATACTACTACTACTAATACTACTACTACTGCTTCTTCTTCTAGGAGTAGGAGTAGGAAGAGGAGGAAGAGGAAGGGAGGCGTCGGGGCTACTGACCGGCATGCTTGTTTTTTTCATCCCTTTCTCCCCCTCCTCCTCCTCCTGCTCCTCCTCTTCCACCTTTGCCTCTTCTTCCTCTTCATTTTCTCTTCCCTTTGCTAACATTGTCTGTAAACACTTGATATATGTGTGTCTACGTGTGTGTGTGTGTGTGTGTGTGTGTCTGTCTGTCTGTCTGTCTGTGTGTTTGTGTGTGTGTGTGTGTGTGTGTGTGTGTGTGTGAAAATTAACACACACACACACACATGTATATAATTTAACATTTAGCCTACAACTTTTTAACACATCAACTATTACCAAAGGCCAAAAAGGAGATTAGTCGTGTTCTAATGGGTGTTTCCTTAGGTTCATGGTACAGAAAAAGGGACAAACAACCACCAGGGTCATAATAGTACTTGTGGAAATGCCCTGAAATCCTAGGAAAGCCTTGTCTAATGTGTGTGCTTGGGCTATGTTTAAGAATACGGCCTTATATAATGTACAGTGGGCTGCTATGAGATGGGTTCCCATACTAAGTAATCAACTGTTGAAGAAAGACTGGAATGGTTGAATTTGCAAACCCTGGAAGGAGAAAGGAAGGAAGGAAAGAGGAGGGAAGGGAGAAGGAAAGAAAAAACGAGGTAGAATGGAAGGAAGGAGGGAAGGAAGGGAAGGAGGTAAAGAAGAGGGAAGGAATAAGGAAAGATAAATATTGTGGAAGAATGAAAGGCAGGAAGGATGAAAGGAAAGGAGGAAAAAGAGAGAGAGAGAGAACGGAGAGAAGAAAGAGAGTAAAAACGGAGAATGGAATGAACGAAGGAAGGAGGGAGGGAAGGGAGAAAAGAGAGAAGGAAAAAGGAAAGGATGGAAATAGGGAAAAATGGATTTAAGTTATTAAGGAAGGAAGGAAGGGAGGGAGAGAGGAGGGAAAAAGAAAGGAAGATAATGAAGAAAGGGAAAGAAGGCCATTGTCAGTTTGAAGCGGCGGGCGGGACTCGAACCTTGACCCTCCAGCACACCGCACCCGCACGCCGACCACTCAGCCACCGCCTCCTGAAGATAATAGATAGTTAGGTAATGTTATAAAGAGTGCCGACTGGAAAAATTATCATAGAGGTAAATGAGTGTATTACTATGGGAAATTAACAACTTGAGGACACAACAGGAAGGAAATAGTTCAGACAAAAGGTGGTAAAAAAGTAAGCAAATAAATAATAATAATAAAATAGATAAATTGATAAGTGAATAACTGAAATAAAAGAATAGATGAAGATAAATGAAATACAAATAAGTAAAAATTGTTAAGTAAAATATGACA
>NC_066568.1:10067468-10112468 GCF_024679095.1 Eriocheir sinensis | reverse complement strand
GTATATAAATTTGCTGCTACTTGTGCCGGGTTGTACATGCGTGTAACGATTCGCTTCTTCATACTGCTTCCCAAATTTACACACCATTGTTTTGGGCTAATCCTTGTGTGGACCAGGCTGGCGGCGCCCCGCTCACTGGCTGGCTGCTCCTCGACTCTTGTTCGCTGCAGTGGATCATTATCTTCTTTCCGTTCAATCTCGCCTATTCTCGTTGGTGCATCTCCGCCCCAAGAAGGACGATAACGTATTCAATCTGTCTGTACGTTTGTCTTTTTCGTGTTAGCAGAATATCTCATGAACGGATTGGCGTGTGCTCACTAAATTCATAGGAGAACATTATTAGGTCAATATCTCAAGCTGGTTAAATTTAGGTGAATATGAGAGAACACGAGAAAGAAAGAGAAGTACCCCCAAAACCACTCAGGCAACAACTCATGGCCTGACAAAATATGAGAGGACCGAGTTGACCGCCTCCAAGGAGAGCAAAGCGGGTGCCAGCCCCCCCCCCCCCCCCCCCCCTCGGAAACTCAAAAATTCTGGATCTCAAACACTTACAGAACGCATTTTGGAGTTCACAAAGCGGATCAAATCTATGAAGGGGCTGAGGCAGTTGATGTTTCTCGTGTGGCATTTGTTTTATTAGCTGGAGCAGAACAACATCCAGCGAGCATTTTTCTCTCTTATCTTAGGGCCGTATTCTCAAGTATTTAGTGGCTCACACACACACATTCGACAAGGCTTTGGTAGAGGTTGTGTTAGTATTTCCACGGGTACTGTTGTGAGGCTAGTGATAGTTTGACAAGGCTTTCGTAGAGGTTGTGTTAGTCTTTCCAAGGGTAGTTTTATAAGCCTAGTGATAGTTTGACAAGGCTTTGGTAGAGGTTGTGTTAGTATTTCCAAGGGTAGTTTTATAAGCCTAGTGATAGTTTGACAAGGCTTTGGTAGAGGTTGTGTTAGTCTTTCCATGGGTAGTTTTATAAGCCTAGTGATAGTTTGACAAGGCTTTGGTAGAGGTTGTGTTAGTCTTTCCATGGGTAGTTTTATGAGCCTCGTGATAGTTTGACAAGGCTTTGGTAGAGGTTGTGTTAGTCTTTCCATGGGTAGTTTTATGAGCCTCGTGATAGTGTGACAAGGCTTCTGCACCATGAACGTGGAAAGACACTCATGAGAACCCAGTTGATCCCTGTAACCTTTGGAAATATTTGTTGTGTAAGTCAAAAGCGTCTAAGAATACGAATAAGTGGAAGGGATAAAAGAATAAAGATACCGGTTCATACTTGCAGTAGAAGGTTGGATAACACAGAGATGAGCCTGAGTGGAAGGGATGAAAGAGTGGAGAAACCGGTTCACTTTTGCATTAGGAAGTTGGATAGCATAGAAATGAACGTGAGAGGAAGGGATGAAAGAGTGGAGATACCTGTCCACTCTTGCAATAGGAAGTTGGATAGCATCATAGCATAGAGGTGAGCTTGAGTGGAAAGTTATGTGCAGTGGGGCCAATGGAGGGAGGGGTAGGAGATAAAGACATTCAATTAGCACGTTCAGTAGATGAGAGAGCAAGAAGGGAATGTCAAATAAATGTGGAATGAGGGAGGTAAGAGTTATATGGTGTGAGGAAGGTAGCAGAATGAGTTTATGGAGTGAGAATGAGATGGGGATGGATTAGGAATGAGAAAGAGAATGGATTAGGAATGAGAAAGAGAATGGATTAAGAATGAGAAAGAGAATGGATTAAGAATGAGAAAGAGAATGGATTAAGAATGAGAAAGAGAATGGATTAAGAATGAGAAAGAGAATGGATTAAGAATGAGAAAGAGAATGGATTAAGAATGAGAAAGTACAAACAGATAGGTATGGTTAAGGAAACGAGAACAGGAACGCCACGGAAGAAGAGAAAAACAAACACCTGGATTTAACGGACCAGCGGATGTGTGAACGGTCCGCCGCGCATAACAAACACGCGCCCAACGGTCGTGTTACAGTTAATTCATTGCTTCGATGCGGACACGCGCGCGGAAAAGACGAATTCCTTGGCCACTTGTAAGACTGGGTTGAAGGGTCACCTTGGACATGTTTTTCAAGGGGTTACTATACTGTTGCTACTGATATTGCTGCTTCTACTGTTTACTACTACTACTACTACTACTACTACTATTACTTCTGCCACCCTCTTCATCGTCCTCTTTTCTTCTACTTCTTGTTGTTCTTTTTCTTCTACTACTACTACTACTACTACTACTATACTGTTTCTCCTCCTCCTCCTCTTCCTACTCCTACTGCTAACACTTTCCACTACTTCTAAGCGAGTATATACGGTAGTTACCAATCTCTTTAATTATATCTGTTTATCTCATTCTTTCTCTCTTTACTCTTCCAGATGACGAGGTGGACGGCAGTTCTGGTGGTGGTGCTGGCGGCGGCGGCGGCGGCGGCGGCGGCTGACTCAGATGTGGAGGCAGCGGCGGAGAGCCCCGAGTCATACCTTGCCAAGGGCGAGGCGACGGGTGGGTACTGGTGGTGGTGTGGGGGGGGAGGGGGTAACGGTGGTAGGAGTAATAGTGGTAGGAGGAGGAGAAGGAGCAGGAAAGTAGTAGTAATAGTAGTAGTAGTAGTAGCAGTCGTAGTAGTAACTTTCTCTCATAATCAGAACGAAACATTTTTTAAGCATTTACCAAACCAAGAGAAAGTTTTGCATTTTTTTTTTTTGGGGGGGGGGGAAACACACACACACCCCCACACACACACACACACACACACACACACACACACACACGACACTATGCAGCTTGAAATACACAGACCTCCGGGGGGCGGGGGGGGATAGGGAAGGAGGCGGTAGTATAGGTAAGTTCTGACTGTCATAACGATCACGAGTCCAACACATAACCAAACCTTACTAAACGACACACACTAACACACAAACACACTAACACACAAATGATAACGAGTCCAACACATAACCAAACCTTACTAAACGACACACACTCACACACAAACACACACACACAAATGATAACGAGTCCAACACATAACCAAACCTTACTAAACGACACACACTCACACACAAACACACACACACACAAACGATAACGAGTCCAACACATAACCAAACCTTACTAAACGACACACACTCACACACAAATGATAACGAGTCCAACACATAACCAAACCTTACCAAACGAAACACACTAACACACAAACGATAACGAGTCCAACACATAACCAAACCTTACTAAACGACACACACTCACAAACACACACTAACACACTCAATTCATCAACCCCATGGGACGAACCTTCTCGGAGTGGGGTCAGGCTGTCATGGGTGGTGGGGGTGGGGGCCATGTTTTTCTCTCAACTTCTTTTTTCATCTTCTCTCGCCTTTCAAGTCATCTTCTTTGATCTTTCTCATACTGACAAGGCGGACCTTTTCAGAGTGGGGACAATCTACCATGGAGTGTGTGAGGGTGTGGGGAGCCTTTTCTCTCTTTCAACTTTTTTTTTGTCATCTTCTCTCGTCTATAATCTCACCTTCCTTTTCATACTCACAGGGCGAACCTTCTCGGAGTGGGGACAATCTATCATGGAGTGTGTGAGGGTCTTTTCTCTCTCTCAACTTCTTTTATCATCTTCTCTCGTCTATAATCTCACCTTCCTTTTCATACTCACAGGGCGAACCTTCTCGGAGTGGGGACAATCTATCATGGAGTGTGTGAGGGTCTTTTCTCTCTCTCAACTTCTTTTCTCAGCTTCTCTCGTCTATAATCACACCTTCCTTTTCATACTCACAGGCTGTCATGGAGTGTGTGAGGATGTGGAGCCTTTTCTCTCTCTCAACTTCTTCTTTTTTCATCTTTCGTCTATAATCTCACCTTCCTTTTCATACTCACAGGGCGAACCTTCTCGGAGTGGGGCCAGGCTATCATGGAGTGGATGGGCTTTGACTACGACGACTATGATGACTACGACTACAACAACTACGACTATCAGCTGTACTACCCCGGAAGCGCCTCTGCTCAGGTCGGCTACGGGCTGCCTTCCGTGGGTCACATTGCGCCGTCCGCGAGTGGTCAGTCCTCCTACAGTAGCTACCAGCCCTACCAGGTGGTGCCGCATCCCAACCAATTCAGCTACAATGCAAGAGATGACGAGTAAGTGTATGGGGGGGGGTGTAGGGGGGGTTGGGGAAGTGGGGGGGGGTGGGGGTTTGTGTTAGGGTGTTGGTCAGCGATGCCAAAAATTGTCGCACTCTAAACACTGCATTTATAATTTTTCGGCTCCAAAACTCGCAACCCCACAAATAACGGTAGAATATTAAAGTTATCGTTGAAACTGTTATATAATGATGTTTCTCGTTCTTTTTTGCCATGGTTAGCGGTCAGAAAGTACGAGAATGCAGTGTGATGAGTACGGTAATTTGGCAAGGCCGGTGTGTGTGTGTGGGGGGGGGGGGGGGTGAAATATCTACCTATCTATCTATATTATCCATAGATAGGTACAGACAGACAGACAGGCAGACAGAGACGTATGCACTCTTCATAATCAAGTCCTCCAAATTTCTTCTCTATTCCCTTCACAACCACTACTACTACCACTACCACTTCTACTACTACTACTACTACCGTCTCTTTCTCTACAGCGTCGAGGAATCCAGTTGGTCCTTCGGTGACATCCTCTTCAACGCCGCCATCGTCGGAGTCCCTCTCCTCGCGCTGGGTTCCGCTCTGCCCGCAAGTTTTATGACCGTCGCCATCAGGAGGTGAGTGCGTGTGTGCGTGGCCGACTCACACCCTTTCCCTCCCCTCTCTCTCCCTTCCCTCATTCCCCCCCCCTTCCCTCTCTCTCCTTTCTTTATTTTTACATCTTATATATTGCAATTGAATACATATATGTCGATCTCTCTCCCTTATCCTCTATTCCTTTCGTCCCTACCTTTCCCTTCCTTTCGCGTCCTTCCTTACCCCGACCTTCGTCCTACCTCTCCTTACCCTTCCCTTCCTTACCCTTATGCTTCTAACCCCCGCCCTTTGAAAACCTTGCCTTCCCATCTCAACACTTCCCTTCCCCTTTTCTCTAATCAACACCTCCCTTCCCGTTTCCCTCCCTCAACTTAATCTCACCCTTTCTTTCCTCCCTTTTCCTACCCTTTCCCTTCTTCTCTCATCCTTCTTCTACCTTTTCCCTTTCCCTTCATCTCTTATTCTTCCCCTCCCTCCGTTCCCCTCTCCTTTCCTTCCCCTTCTTCTCTCCCTTCCTGAACCTCACCCTTGCCATCCCTCCCTCAGACGCAGCTTCGACGACGGCTCTGAGATTGACGCTTCGCTGGACCCCTCCGAGCTGCCTCTTCTTCACGAAATCTTGGAGGCGCAGGACTTCACCCCCCTCCTGGAGCCCCGGTGCCAGAGGAAGCTGTTCTGCGAGCTGACCAAGATCGGCGAGAGTGAGAACGCCTCTTTCATGCAGCGGGCGTTCTACTACGTGGCCACCCTGTGAGTATATGGGGGACCCGGGGGTGTGGGGGGAGTGGGAGTGATTAGGTGTGTCACCGTGTGTGTGGAGAGAGAGAGAGAGAGAGAGAGAGAGAGAGAGAGAGAGAGAGAGAGAGAGAGAGAGAGAGAGAGAGAGAGAGTTAAATATAAGTAGATAGGTAAGTAGATAAAAGGCGAGAGAGAGAGAGACCGTTCTGCATTGGGTCATTTTACATTGTGTTTCTCTATGCAATTTGCGGTAATAAGTCTGAGTCATCTTTGTGCGGCCTCTTGCTAACGGAACGGCCACTCACTCACTCTGGGGGCTGGACCGCTCTCTTAGTATTACATGTTTCCTTCGTTCTTTCACTGTTATTCACTATCATCCACTCTCCCATTCACTCTGTTATTCACTGTCATTCAACCTATCATTCACTATCACTCACTGTCATTCACTCTATCATTCATTCTGTTTTTCGCTGTCTTTACTCTCATTCACTATCGTTCACTCTGCCATTCACTTATTCATTGTCATTCATTATCATTCACTCATTCACTGTTTTTTGCTTTATCGCTCACTCACTCATTCATCCACTCATGGGCTGGACTGTTCTCTCACCCTGTTATAAATCCACTGGTCTTTGTTTACTCATCATTTTGATTCTTTATTTATTTTTATTTACTTAATCTGTTCTGTTTCGAGTGAGCGCCTTGACCTCCTATGTCAGGCTGTTGTGATAGGTCGGTATTCTTAGACGCTTCTGCTACTCACATCAATTACTTCTAAACACACACTAAAAAAAAAGAGAGAGAGAGAAGTAATAGGCGTTCTCATGAGTGGTTCTGTTCACGTTTATGGTACAGAGGCTTTGTCAAACTACCACCAGGCTTATATAAGAGTACTGCTGGAAATGCCACAAGTACGGAAGTCTTGTCATATAACTTACTTGACACTTTCGCTTCTTTGCAGTTATGCGCTTTTCTTCTCAGACAATCCGCGAGATCCGAATCCGCGAATGTTGAAACTTGCAGCCAATGCCAAACCAAGAGAAGAGTATTGCCTTACGTTTGTGTTTGGGCTGTTCGTCATTGGCTGTTTGGGCAACGTTGCCAAACTGTAGCTTAAGCCTTGCCAACTGTGGGTGTGTGAATCCCGAAATGTTCAGAAGCCTTTTCAAACTATCTCTCGGGTCATACAACTAGGCTCTAGCCATGGCAATACTAACACAACCTCTACGAATGCCTTGCTAACTGGATGTGAGAGCCCCGTAATGTTCAGAAGTCTTTTCAAACTATCCCTCGGCTCATACAACTAGCCATGGCAATACTAACACAACCTCTACGAATGCCTTGCTAACTGGATGTGAGAGCCCCGTAATGTTCAGAAGTCTTTTCAAACTATCCCTCGGCTCATACAACTAGCCATGGCAATACTAACACAACCTCTACGAATGCCTTGCTAACTGGATGTGAGAGCCCCGTAATGTTCAGAAGTCTTTTCAAACTATCCCTCGGCTCATACAATTAGCCATGGCAATACTAACACAACCTCTACGAATGCCTTGCTAACTGGATGTGAGAGCCCCGTATTGTTCAGAAGTCTTTTCAAACTATCCCTCGGCTCATACAATTAGCCATGGCAATACTAACACAACCTCTACGAATGCCTTGCTAACTGGATGTGTGAGCCCCGTAATGTTCAGAAGGCTGTTCGTCAGTGGCTGTTTGGTCGTCGCGCCTCGCCTCGTAATGTGTGTCGTTTTCCCACCCTACAGAACGCCGGACCCCATCGCCCGCCGCGTGGGTCTCGTCAATGTGTTCAGGGCAGCGAGGAATGACCAGTGTGAGACTCTGATCTGCCGCGACCCGCCCCACCTCTCCTCCCTGTCCCCCCCGGCCGCTCACCCCCCCTCCAACCACCTCCCTGAAGACTCCTCCTCCAGTACCTCCGACCCTGACGCCGAGGAGTAGCGGGGAGGAGACGCAGGTTGTGTGACGCACGGATAGACGCAACGCTACTACTGTCCTCTGGCAACAGTGACTCCTGACTGTTGACTGACTGCTGCCCTTCCTTCTGTGTCCTTGTCTCCGGCCTTTTGGTTGTTATTTTTTTTAGTTTTCTCTCTGTGCCATAGTGCCCGCAGGTTCTCCTCCCCCCCTTGCCCCCTCCCCGTGATGGTTCAGACTAGCGCCAATACTGCCTGTGTTGACAACCTCCATCACACCTCAGCGGAGTGGTTTGCTGTGCCGGTTTTAAGTCAAATTTAACGCAATCTTCCCTTCCCTTTCCCTCCCCTCCACTTCCCTTCCCTTCCCTTCCCTTCCACTTCCTTCCACTCCCTTACCTTCTCTTCTCTTCCCCTTCCTTTCCCTACCCCTCCTTTCCTCTCCCTTCCCTTCCACTTCCTTACCCTTCCCCTTACTTTCCCTTCCCTTCTCCTCTTCCCCTTCCATCCCCTCATCCTTCCTTACCGCTAGGATTAGACCTGAACCGGCACTGCGTTTGTCTATTGGCGTGTTGCAAGGGGCAAGAGGCAGGCGAGGGTCGGGCTGTCTGCGGGCTGCGACTCTTTGGACTGTGATACGCAAGACTAATCCATTACAGTTATTTGATGGATTCTTAGACGAGGGCGCCACAGATGCTTACCAATGACCAGGCTAACGATACCTACTCTTATCCCTTACGTAGCTTAGCACCCCACAGCCTCACAGAATGACCGCTGAACATGGACTAACCAACCACCCCCTCCCATAGACTCAGACTCACAGACAAGCAAGGCTACTTCTGACGCTTTGCTACGGTTGCTCAATGTTAGGTGAGACACGTGAGGTCGGTATTCTCAGACGCTTCCGCCCCTCACATAAACTATTTCCAAAGGCCGAAGAGGAGATCGCTTGGGTTCACATAATTGTCTCCTTAGGTTCATGGTGCAGAAGAAGAGTCAGACTACCACCAGGGTCATAAAATTTGCCCTTGAAACGCCAAACGCTCCTACGAAAGCCTTGACAAAATGTGTGTGCCTGGGTGCTGAAATGTTTGACCCAAATCTAATTTACCACCAGGGTCATAAAATTACCACTGCAAATGCCCATCACTCCCACGAAAGCCTTGTCAAATATGAATGTTTGGGTGCAGAAATGTTTGACCCTAACCTAACCTACCATCAAGGTCATAAAACTAGCCCTGGAAATGCCCAACACTCCCACGAAAGCCTTGTCAAAATATGTGGTAAGACGCTGAAGTGTTTGAGAATATGTCCCTCACCCTCCCTCCCTCATTCCATCCCCGTGAACCCTAGAGTGGCGCCCAGCCTGACCCACGGGCGGCGGCAGACGACCGACCACACCGACACACACACACATTGACTGACTGACCCGACCACCAGACTGTGACATAGCAAGCAGTCCACCTCCCTGTGTGTGTGTGTGTGGTTGGTTCAAATGCCTCCGTTCCGGGCACCATGACAATCAGACTTAGAACTACTACTACTACTATCCTCCTCTTACCCCTTCTCTTCCTACTACTACTATTACTCCTCCTCCTACTGCTACTACTACTACTACTACTACTACTACTACTACTACGGGTACTGTTAGGACGCTTAACCAAAGACTATCGTTATAACACAGGACATGCTCAGACACGTACTAGACGAGAAGATAATTAATATATTTTTTCACGTTACGTTTAATTGATTGATATTTCTAGTTACCATTTTTACCGCTTCTTTTTTTTTTATTTACCAAAGACTTTTTACGTTGACTCAAGACGTGTAAAGGACCTGATAGTGATGATGATGATGATGATAATTATGATAGTAATAATAATAATAATAAGAAGAAGAAGAAGAAAGAAGAAGTGTTAGACAAAGAAGAAAATGAAAGACAATTGAAAAAGAAAGCAAGAAAAAAAGGAGAAAAAAAGAAAGAAAATGAAGAAGTTTTGATGATGAAGAAGAAAATATATAAGACAATTAAAAAGAAAAGAAAACAAGGAGTAGAAGAAGAAAAAGAAAATAATAATAATAAAAGTGTCAAACCACAATTCAATCATAAAAAAACGAAAAGAAAAAAATATTATCATTATTATTGTCGTCACTACTACATGTGACTGACTGACTGACTGACTCTAAGGAAGCTGTGACTTTCTAGTCTTCCCTGTGACTCACTAACTGACTCTTTGACTGACTCAGAGACACGGACTACTACTGTTATTAATGTTATTGTTATTGTTGTTGTTACTGTTGTTGTTGTTGATACTTATTTTTGATAACCTGAACAATCAACTTATCCCGTGAAAATTAGTACGTAAGGTTTTATTTAGATTAAGTGTGACAGACAAGCAGACACACAGACAGACAGACAGATCCAACATTGTAACGCTGACTGTCATTGTTGTTTATGCTGTTACTGTCAGTTTTTGCTGTCTGTTAGCATTGGTGTGCTGATGACAGCCAGACAGACACACAGACAGACAGGTAGATCCAACACTGTGACGCTGCTGTTTCTGTCTGTTGGTATTGGTGTGTCGACAGCCACACAGACAGACAGGCAGACAAGTAGATCCAACACTGTGACGCTGCTGTTTCTGTCTGTTGGTGTTGGTGCCCAGACAGACACACAGAGACACACACACGAGACTTATTTACTAGGCGATCACAACACGGACAGACGCAGAACACAGACACGGAGTAAGGAAAGGAAGGCACACACTGTCTTAGAGGAATTGGTTATCACATGCACTCTCAATCAAAAGGCTTAGGACGGTTAGCACTTTGTCATTTATTTATCTCACATCACAGAAAAAAAAGGAAGGAGAAAAGAACGAACCAGAAAATTAATTGTTTTGTCAAATTTCAAGATTGTGTTAAGTGGCTATTGCCAAGCACTTTGTCATTCACTTATTCGCTATAGTTTTTTTTCCATCATACGTTCGGCCACTGTTTCGCAAGTCTTCGTAATGACCGTCATTGTGGACGTTGTAGACTTGTCAGCATTTATTTATCTATTTATTGATCTATTTATGACTATTTATCTATTTATTGGAGTGACAATTCCATCAGCTTACATGTTAAGAGGACCCTGAATGTACCTGACTCACGGTGACTCACCAACGCTCAAAACGGACTCAGTGACTCACCTCAGTGACTGCTCTGACTCACTGACTGACTAATACAAAAAAAATCAAACTTCTAGTGACTCATGAATGAATGGTTTTGTATCCAGACAACTGACTCACACACTGACTATAGCGTGACTGACTGACTGACTTACTGACTCACTAACCCACACTCAGAGAGGCTCAGTGACTCGCACGAACCACCACTGACTCACTGTGAAGAACCGTACCTGACTGACTCAGTGACTAACATGACTAACACTCCATGACTCACGAAGCCTCAGTGACTCATCATTGACGACTCACGCTTTGCTCAGTGACTCAGCGGATCCATGACTCGACGCGGTGACTCGCTATAACAGACGAGCTTAACTGACTCACGTGATAGAGTGACTGAATGTATGACTGACTCAACGCCGACTAGTCAACCTCAGGACGTGACTCAGGAACAACTGACTCAACGGACCTGACTTTTTGCTACCTGGGCTGCTGGCGGTCCAGGATATTTGGAATATTTATTATTTTTTGTCTATTTATTTTGATTGTTATTAACTTGTTTTTCATTTCGGCAAAAAAAGGAATTTGTTCAGCTCATTGTGTTTGATTGATGCCCCTGACGACGACGAGGAGGAGGGAGAGGCGGGGGAGTAGGAGGAGGAGGAAGAGAAGTAGTAGAAGGAGAAAGAGAAAGTGCAGAAGAAGAGGAGGAGGAGGAGGAAGAAGAGAAGTAGTAGAAGGAGAAAGAGAAAGAGGAGGAAGAGAAGGTGAAGAAGAGGAGGAGGAGGAGGAGGATAGAGGTAGTAAAAGGAGGAAACATGAAAATGTAGGCAACAGAAAGCCTACTGGCTCATTACGAGGTTGCCCGCTGGTGTTTTAATCTGCTCGACAGCCACTTGGGGCCTGGGATGAAGATGAAAGCACCTCGGTATTCAGTTTACTCCTGACACAACGAAATGACGGTCAATTCGATATTTGAAGGAACTGATGGTATCCGCATTTATATACTACTTCTGTGGGAAGATCGTTCCAGTGGCGGATGACTTGGTTTAAAAAGAAACTCCTTCCAATATCTATGCTACGTACATAAACTCAACTGAATGGGTTAACTGTTATTTCTAGTTCTTGAGTTGGTTTGCACTTCAAAGAATTTGGAGTAATCGACGTGATTGAACTTTTTCAGGTAGGCTACTTGAAGACTTGAAAGTTGAATCATTTCCCCCGATAGGCGTCTTTTCTCCAGAGTACAGAGATTGAGTCACTTAAGTCGTTCTTCGTACGATGTCTGAGCGGTTTCGTATGGGTGCGACAGCAAGAGGAGTGGAGTGGTGGAGTGGGTGAAGGGTGGTGCATTGGTATGGTTTGGACACGTGATGAGAATGGGGGAGAATGAATTCGTGAAGAGAGTGTATGAGGGAAGGATTGAGGGAGAGGGTGTCAGGGGAAGACCACTTGTGAAGTGGATCGTTTTTTTTTTTTTTTTTTTTTACAGCAGAGGAGTCAGTTGATGGGCATAAAAAAAAGAAATAAATGTGAAAAAAAGCCCGCTACTCACTGCTCCAAAAAAGAGTTTGAGGCGTGGTCGAAAGATAGGTCAATTTCGGGAGGAGAGGTGTCCTGACACCCTCCTCTTGAAAGAGTTCAAGTCGTAGGCAGGAGAAAATGCAGATGAAGGAAGATTGTTCCGAGAACAAGCATGATTAAACCAAGGCTTTTTAGCATGAGGAGTAGAGAAAGTACGTGGAATGTATGCCTCCATTCCAGAGACAATCACCTCTGTGATGCGCTGAGCACACACAGAGGAGTCTCTCTCCTGGAAGCAGTAATCATTCCACGGGAAATCGGAAAAGTACATCCTCAGGTCGTCCCACCGAGCTGAAGCAAAATGCCAGAAGCATCGCCTCTTCGGTGGGTCCAGAGGATGTACAGGAGCGATAGGACAGGATACAGAAATAAGGTTATGATCAGAGGAGCCCAACGGAGAGAACAGTTTGACAGAGTAAGTAGAAGGATTAGAGGTAAGGAAGAGGTCTAGAATGTTGGGCCTGTCTCCAAGACGGTTGGGAATACGAGTAGGGTGCTGAACCAACTGCTCTAGGTCGTTGAGGAGAGCAAAGTTGTAGGCTTGTTCACCAGGCTGGTCAGTGAAAGAGGATGAAAGCCAAAGCTGGTGGTGAACATTGAAATCTCCCAAGATGGAGATTTCAGCAAAGGGAGAGTGAGTCAAGATGTGCTCCACTATAGAGTTCAAATAGTCAAAGAATTTTACATAGTTCAGAAGAGTCAAGTTCATGGGCACGAGAGCAAGTGATGTTGTTGCGCACGTAGGGGCAACATCCAGCTTTGGATTGAAATTTAGGATAGAGATAGTAGGAGGGAACAGAGTAGAGGTTGCTGTCAGTAGCCTCAGAAACCTGTGTTTCGGTGAGGAAGAGAAGGTGAGGTTTAGAAGAGGAGAGATGGTGTTCCGCAGAATGAAAATTAGAACGAAGACCGGGAATGTTGCAGAAATTGATAAGAAAGAGGTTCGAGGAGTTATCAAGACACCTCTCAAGTCGGTAGTCAGAAGGGAAGTCCTCCCTGGGGGAATTTGTGGTCCCCCCCCCCAGGCGGGGACTCCGAGGCAGAGTGAAGGTGCGCCATTTTGAATTTTGAATTTGGAGAAGAGGTGTGTATGTTGTGTGAATGTAGTGTGGTGTGGATAGAGAGAGAATCTGTCAAGAGAGTTGAAAACAACAGGATTGCATGTGCTGAGAAGGAGTGCCAGAACAAGGAGAGAAGGAGACACTTCTGCCGAGGCCACCCCCTGGAGGGAAGTTCCCACGAGGGAGCAAGGCATCAGAGATATAGATAGATAGATCCTAAGGTCGGCAGTGTCTATTTACTGTATATAGACCATTCATTTTGGGGTAGCTAGTCTTCAAATACTGCTGCCATCAAAGGGTTAATAGATAAAATGTATACTTGACTGAATCAGAACTTACTTTGATTGTCATGATTCCATTTCCTCTGTTTATCGTCCTCATTTTCCCTTGTGGTGTTGTCCGGGTTGTGAGCCTCTCACACTCCTGCCGATGGTTGACTCTCCTCCCTAGTGTTCATCCTTCTCATGTCTTCCTCCAAGCTGCATCTCTAGGTCTTCATCAGTCTCCCAGCTGCTCTTCTCCCTCCCACCTCCACATGGAACAGCCTAGAGGCAGCAGCAGGGCCAGAGTGGAGTGCCTGCCTAGCCCTGGCCTGGGAGTGCTGCTCCTTCTTGCCAGGAAGGGTTCATCAGGCCAGGCTGTGTGTGGGACAACTCTGAGGAATGGCTGACACCAGAGACAAGTATTTCCCAGCAACATAATGTCATGGTAAAGGCCTCAACAGATGGCTCCCTCAGAGGCCTCCTTAACCCATGGATGCTGGCACACAGAACTCTGCAATGTTCACCCCAGGGCCAGGCCAGGCCTGAACACTGACAGATGAAAGCAATAACAATACAACTATAAAACAAAAACAGGAGCAAAAAAATATTACCAACAGTAAAAACAATCTTGTGTTACAATATCCATATAAAAAGTGATAAATTAACTAGAATAAGATGGCCCCCTGATGGAGCCATCCCAGCAGGCAAGGTTCAACACACACACTGCATCAATGAGCCAACATAAGGTGAGGGTAACGTTGGGGGCACACGCTATAGCTGCGTGTAGCCTCAGTGCTCATCTCCATCAAACTGACCCTGGAGCCTGTGGTGGGAAGAAACAATCACCCCGGGACACAGGGCAAGTGTGACATTCGGGTTACCACAGTTTACCTTCCTCAGGTTTCCACAGGTGCCCATTTATCAACCAGCCCGAAAGGGAGGATGAACAGTTGGGTGGGCTGCACATCGACCCAGGCCAGCAGATTGGTAGCTCGGCACTCAGCACTGCAAAGTGTAGACCAACTGGAGCCAAGGTGCACCACAGGTAATAAGAGTGGCTAATGGAGTTATCTGTTGGAAGCATTTGTCCCACAGCCTTGCCTGACACAACTTGGCATTAACAGGTAACCATGGGACAGAGAGGCCAGTAGTGTCAGGCTGAGAAGAATGGGAATGGTATGGAATGTTGGAACACCAACCATGCCTAGTCTTCAAAAGGAATGAGAGAAGAGAAGTGTAAAGAGTGAGCTATGGGAGGTAGAGGACACTCAACTCCTCACTCAGACAGACTCTGCCCACCACCACCATGCCTCAGTGCTCACCACCAGCTTTGGCTCTTGTACTTTTACTGACCAGCCTATGAACGAGGCTTTCTTGAGGGGCCTGATGTTCGGCCCAAGCCCATCATGGCACAGGCAAGTGTTTATAGTGACGTCATCTATTCTTGGCTCATGCTGACCCCCGGATCTCATTCTTGATTCACTTGGACAGTTCCTCTAGAGTCCAGGTTAGTAGGTGGTCTTCAGGACAGTATGTGGGTAGTCTTTGGCCACTCGAAGGTGACTGAAAAATCCCAAGTGGTAGCGGCGGATTCGAACCCACATCGTCCAGCATGCAGCAAACATGGAACGATCAAGCAAACCACTCACCCACCATCTTTTGCTCTCCTCGATGATCTTGAGCAGCTTTGCAAAACAAACTGTTCTATCTACTCTTTAGCAGTTTAGCTGATGATTCTACTTCACATTACTCAACACCTTTCAGCAAGAGACCCTCCCTACAAGAATTACAGTAAACTCAGGGCTGGATGCTACAGGACGCTTTAACTTCGACCTTACTATCAGTACTGAATGGGATAGGAGGAACCTGGTGTCCTTCGATGCCTCAAAAACTCAATTTCTCCACGTCAACTCAACACAATCTACCCCCTACTTCCCCTACCCTTCAATAACACTCAGCTGTCCCCTTCTTTAACAGTAAACATCCTCAGCCTGTCCTCAACTCAAAATCTTAACTGGGCACTTCGTATCTCCTCTTGCTAAAGCAGTTTCCTCAAGGTTAGGCATTTACCATCTCAACAACCTAATAATATAAATAAATTTTCCTCTTCTTAGTAGACATGCTGAACTCTGAGATGGGAAAATCTGCAGATAAGAATCACAAGAAACCACACTTCAAGTAATCACATTTAAGGAAATGAAAATACAAAAGAAATGTAACCTGCCGTAACCCTTCCCTTCCTCCGTGGCTGGCAGTGTGCCGGTGAGGGAACAAAACACAGCAGAGCTGTGAACATTTATTCTTAAAAAACTTGAAAACACGAACGGTAAAAAGTTGGTGCCAAAAAACGATGACAGTGACGACGGCTGGCAGATGTGTCATGTGTGATGGTGATGGCTGACTGCAACATTACTGGTGGCACTCCCCTTAAACATTGGTGGTGGCAGCCCCCTTAAATATTAGTGGTGGCAGCCCCCTTAAATATTAGTGGTGGCAGCCCCCCTGAACATTATTGGTGGCAGCCCCCTTAAATATTAGTGGTGGCACTCCCCTTAAATATTAGTGGTGGCAGCCCCCTTGAAAATTATTGGTGGCAGCCTCCTTAAACATTACTGGTGGCACTCCCCTTAAACATTGGTGGTGGCAGCCCCCTTAAATATTAGTGATGGCAGCCCCCTTGAACATTATTGGTGGCAGCCTCCTTAAACATTAGTGGTGGCACTCCCCTTAAACGTTGGTGGCAGCCCCCTTAAATATTAGTGGTGGCAGCCCCCTTGAACATTATTTGTAGCAGCCTCCTTAAACATTAGTGGTGGCACTCCCCTTAAACATTGGTGGTGGCAGCCCCCTTGAACATTATTGGTGGTAGCCTCCTTAAACATTATTGGTGGCAGCCTCCTCAAACATTAGTGGTGGCACTCCCCTTAAACATTAGTGGTGGCACTCCCCTTAAACATTAGTGGTGGCAGCCCCCTTAAATATTAGTGGTGGCAGCCCCCTTGAACATTATTGGTGGTAGCCTCCTTAAACATTAGTGGTGGCAGTCCCTTAAACATTGGTAGTGGCAGCCCCCTTGAACATTACCGGTGGCAGACCCCATATAAATTAGTGGTGGCAGCTGCCGGCAATACTTATGCTCACTGATATTTGCACTAATGGGAGCACTTGTACTCTCTGATGTCTGCAACACTGGTGGTAACAAATGACTACAATATTGGCAGCAGCAATACATGAGAACACTGACAATGGTGGCTGCCGCAACACAACACTGGTGATGGAAGATACAAAACACACACACCCACACACCCACAGTAGCCTTTCCACACACTGCTGGCTGCCTCACCCCTGCCATCACCACACCAATGCTCAAAAAATCCTTCCTCCTTTCTGTCCTCCCAACACAGCACAAAACACACACACCCACACACCCACAGTAGCCTTTCCACACACTGCTGGCTGCCTCACCCCTGCCATCACCACACCAATGCTCAAAAAACCCTTCCTCCTTTCTGTCCTCCCAACACAGCACAAAACACACACACACACACAGATAGCCTTTCTGCACACTGCTGGCCGCTTCACCCCTGCCACCACCACACCACCAGTGCTCAGAAAACCCTTCCTCCGTTCCTTCCTCCCAACATAGCATAAAACATTCATAACTGGAAGCAATATTTTCCACAACATACTTTTTTTTATTCCTGTGGATTCTCAAGTGGTATCAAAGACATACACTATTGAAATATACACGCACACACACACACATACATGTACACATACACACAGATGCAAGCAGGAACACACACACACACTGGAGATTTTATGCTTAAAAACTAAATGAAAAGTCTGATTTGTGGAAAAAATCACTGGTTTTCCATCTCTCTGAAGGCATACACTCACACACAAACACGAAAAAAAAAAAAAAAAAAAAAAAATATTGCCACTATCACAACAAAACTATAAAAAATATAATGTGAGGCCTAGGAGCGACGACCACTATTATTTGACATCCTGAGGAGTCGGCAAGGATGGGGCGGATGAAGAAGATTCTGTTTTGGAGGAAGACTCGGACTGCTTGGAGGGAGACTCACTTGCGTCCTTGCCATTCTGCACCACCTGGAAAGTATCGGGAACAACACTTACCGACTACAGTGAAACCAGATTGGCGAGATTGTTTTTGACATGGTTGCACTTACACCTTTCACATCAACTACAGTCATACCTTGGTTTACGAGTTTGATTCGTTACAGAATTTTGCTCGCTAACCAAAAACTTGCAAACCATAACGAATATCCCCATTTAAAATTAATGTGAATCCCATTAACCCTATCATTGCTAAATGCTCTCAGCGAGAGTTAGGCGTATTTGCTGGTGGTACTAAACGTTCGCTGAGAGCTCCAGCTGCACTCAAATCTCCCGTGTATGACTGTGTTCCAACAATAATTCTCACAACACAGGATTGCCAATTGAGTGGGTTCTCCACTAAATTTGGTGGAAAATCATATCAGCCCAGCACGGAAAATCTACGGACGAGTAACTGAAATCTATGGACAAGAAACTGGTGGATATTGTTGTCCAATATAGTGACATTTATCCATAGCTTCACCTATCACCTGACTGTTTCTGTGACCAAATACAGGTAACTCTCGATTTACGCGAGTTTGGTTTACGCATTTTTTAAATAACGTGGGGTTCAAAATCCAACGAAATGTTTAATTTACACGTTTTTTTTCACTTATACGCGATATTTTATGAGTGCCCACCAGATGTCTCACACAACTGGACTCACACAGCATATATATATATATATATATATATATATATATATATATATATATATATATATATATATATATATATATATATATATATATATATACATATATCTATATATATATATCTATATATATCTATCTATCTATATATATATATATATATATATATATATATATATATATATATATATATATATATATATATATATATATATCTAGATCTGAAAAATTATTTGGTGCACACGTGGGTCTGACTTTTGGGTTTGATAATTACTCAAAATAATCACTCACATAAAAAATAAAAAAATAAAAATAAATAAACTATGATTGGCTGAGCTCTGAAAACACGCTTGTGATTCACTGGGAGTCCGATGAGACCCCCCTCCCCCTGCTGGGCTGCCCGAGTGCGCCTGGGGGATAGTCTTGCTGCAAGTGATTAGCAACGAAAGGGTTAAGACTGAGAAAAAAGCAGAGACGCTGGTAATGGCTGCTGGCACTGAAATATTCCCTTAAGACCTTGAGACAAAAGCAAAGTGAGGATGGTACTGGCTGCTGGCACTGGCACTCACCTTCCTCTTGATGGCGATGGGCTTGGCGGGTGTGGCGTTGCTGGTGTTGGTGCTGGGCTTGTTGGCCTCACCCTGCAGGATGAAAAAATTAAAGTTCAGGAAAGAAACAGGCAAAAACTGGTTCACTAACACCCTGGTGGAAGAGTGGAGTAAACTGAGAAGGGTTATCGAGACATCACTCCACCCAAATTTGACCTCTCTTTTGGCCACTCTTCTCAACTCTTTTTCATAGGGAGAGTGATTAGTGGACTTTTTTTCTCATTATTATCGTTTTTTTTTTTTTTTTTTTTTTTTTTTTTTACTTCAGCTGCTTCCTTTACTGTAAAAAAAAGAAAAAATGTAATTGTGTAATGGCCCAAAATGCACTACAGCTGTAATGGTATTTTTTCCCACAGTAAATTGAGTTAACATGAGATATTTGTGCAACCATTTATTATTTTATTAACCCTTAAAGTGCGGGCTTATTATGCCGTGCCTGCCCTCCCACACGGCCATATTCAGGCAAAAACATACCTCACTTCAACCTTTCATACCTTCACTTCTACTTAACTCATGTAACTGAATGAAGTACCATTGTAAAGTACATACCCTATCTGTTTTTTGATGTTAAGGTGAAGACTATATGACCTTTGGAAGAGTGCATACGGAATATTGAAGTAGGATCACTGAGAGCACATTTTTATAGAGTTTTCCACCTTGAGTGGACTTCCCTTCTATGATTTAGTAATAAGAAGCATAACTTTTATCAAGTTTATGTGAACCACACCCCAAAAAAACCTAACTTCTAGGCCTTCTTGATGCCCTTGATGGTTATTGAGGTCAAAGGGCCCCCATCTTGTGGATGAAATTCACTGACCTGTCCAGCCTTCATCCTCCTTCCCTTGTTATTCCTTTCTCCCCATTGATGTGTTATTTAGCACCTCCAATAAGGAAGAAGAAATAATATCTCCCTTTGAGGTTCATCTACTACTCCACTACCCAACCTTCCCCTCCTTCCCTCCCTCCTCCCATTCCTCACCTCAGCCTCACTCTTGACGCCATTCTCCAGCCGCTGTTTCTTCTTTTCTTCCGACGCTTCCTCTTCCTCGGGTTTCCGCTGTGCAGGGCGGTGATGGAGGGCAGCCAGGGTGAGGAAGGGTCAGGGTGGAGGTGGGTCAGGGTTGGGAGGCCAGGGAGGGAGGGAGGGAACCAAGGTAAGTTTATGAATCTCTCCATGTGTAAGTCTTCACATTAAATCCAAGGTGCTTACTAACAGCAATATATATATTCATAAACAACTGTGTACTATTATGATGGTGTGACAAGTTTCATGAGGCCTCTTTACACACATCCATACTCTGGTGGCCAGACCCAAGTAGTTCATGGCTTGTCTTGAAGATCAACACTCCACACAAAGTTCAGAAGCTGATCTTCCCTTTGGTGCTGTCCTGACACTTGCCTTCAGCCTGTCCAGCCTTACTGGAAAACCCTGAGTGCCTGCCAACCTTCACCACCAACAGGCACCAGGCCCTCCCACATCACTGTGTGAACTGAGGCCTCCCTGGATCATGGTTTGTGTGGCAGCCGCCTCACACTGTGATGCCACCAGGACAACACTCAAGCTGAAGTTCAGTTAGGGCAGTCAGGGAAGGCCTTGGACAAGCCCTTACCACCCAGTTGCTTCCCTGATACCCTTGTATACAAAACACCTGGTGCCTTTTTTTTAATGGGGGAGGAGAGCCTCTAGATCTGAACTTGTTTTCATGCTGCAATGACTGCCTGCACCCCTGGTGGTGTGGGAAGTGGTTCTGGTGATGATGCACACCTCAGACTTGGGCAACCATACTGTAAGGTCCCATCAATTCCTTTAATTTAGGTCCATTTGTTACGCTGGCTAAAGTTCAAACTCAAGGAACAGTCAATTCACTACAGCATGAGTTAGTCTTGAAATACTATCAATTAATGATGTGTTTTAAACTCAAATGAAACAAACATAACATCCGCTATTACATTAATTTTTCCGCCCCCAAGAGGCGCTTCACCCCACCCTGGGAACCATCGCCACAGGGGATGACTTTTGCTGCTGTCAGGAAGTGAAGGAAAACATTCCTGCATGGTGTTGTGGGCACCAAGCTGACACCAAACACTTGATGGTGAATGTTACTTTCCTCATCGTTACTTTACCCAGGCAGAGCAATGGTGTGTTTGTGTTCCCTGGTGTGCTAGCCTCACCTTACGCCGCACTTGGAGGGTCGACAGTTGCTTGGCATCAGAAGCCTTGCTTGGGGACACCTCCTCGCTGTCCCTTGCCTGGGAGAACACTGACGCCGAGGCTGACGCTGAGGCTGACGCTGCTGCTGATGTTGCTGCTGCTGATGATGATGTCCCCGAGGAGCCTGACGAGCCTGCTATCTCACCACGACCCAGCAGCAAGGCCTGAGGGGGTAGGGCAGGGGTCAGGTCAGGTCAGGGTGTAGAGGGATTGTCTCAAGGGATTATTTTTTTTATTTATGATGATTTTATTCATTTATTTGTTTATTGAGAGAGAGAGAGAGAGAGAGAGAGAGAGAGAGAGAGAGAGAGAGAGAGAGAGAGAGAGAGAGAGAATGATGTGTGTGTATGTGCATTTAAGTGTGTGTATGTGTATGTGTGTGTGTGTGTGTGTGTGTGTGTGTGTGTAATCAATCATAATCTCCCACTGAGCAACCCAACATTGGATTCTTCAGAGCACAAAATAATTATACAAAGAAAAACAATACTTATAAAATGCAATGCAAGAAAAAAAAAGGGGGGGAGGAGACTGGACCAACCCCTCCCCCAGAACCATCATGAAAGCCTACAAGTGCTACAGCCTCAGTGTACACAAATAAATGAGTGTTTCTGAAGCCCTCACTGCAGCATGGACGGTACTCTTCTCCCCTTGTGAAGAGAGAGCCTGAACGGCAAGGTGTGGAGAAGCCGGCGGTTGATATTTATGTTTGGGTGCATGTACCAAGGGAGATGATTGTGTGGAGGAGGAGGAGGAAGAGGAGGAGGAGGATAAATGTGAGGAGAAAAAGGAGGAGGATGACCATGATGAGGATGATAATGATGAGGTGACAATATTGATGATGAAAGAGGATTGTGAGGAGGAGGAGGATGATAAGGAGAAAGATATTGTGAAGATGAGGAGGAGTAGGAAGAGGAGGAAAAAGGTGATTATGAGGAGGAGGATAATGAGGATGAAGAAGATTGTGAGGAAGAGAAGGGAGGAGGAGGAGAAGGAGGGTAATGAGGAGGAAGATGACTATAAGGAAGAGAAGGATGAAGATGATTATGAGGAGGAGAAGAAGGAGGAGGAGGAGGAAGAGGGTAATAACAATGCTAATGCTGGTGATGATAACAGTGGTGCCAATAGCTTACTGTGATGTCCTCAGGCTGCGTGGAAAAGAAGGAGACAAGAATCCACAACAATTCATGAAGTACAGCTCTATGGCACTCTACACTGGCACTGGTGGTGTGGCTGTAGGGTCCATGGTCTTATTTTTAGTTCTGTTTCTAAGGCTGACATCAACAAGCTTAGATACATAAGATTTTAGCCAGGTCACTGATTGATTCAAGAAGATTGGGACCCAGCACTGACCCTTGCGGTTCTCTGCTAAACAAAGAGGAGGAGGAGGAGGAGGAGGAAAAGAAAGAAAAAAAAAAGGAGAAAGAAGGGAAAGAGGAGGAGGAGGAGTAGAGGAGGAGTAGAAGAAAAAGGTAGAAGAGGAAAAGAAATGAGGCAAAACAGGAGGAAGACAAGGAGGAGGAAGAAGACGAACTGGAACAGGAGTAGTAGTAGTAGTAGTAGCAGTAGTAGAATGGTAATAGCGATAGCAGTAGCAGCAGTAGTATTAGTATTAGTAGTATCAGTCCTGTCCCTACCTTGGCCGCCACCTGCTGGAATCGCTCGGCAGAGGCTGCCTTCATCTCCTCCATGTCCACAATCTTGTGCTGGATGTCTGGCAACAGCTGCTCAAGGTCCTCGATCTCACCCTCCTCCGTGTAGAAGACGTCCTTGCTCTCCGCCACTGAGGGAAAGACAACATTATGATACACTACCTATAAACTAACAAAACAAAACCCAAACTTAACCTAACAAATTGAAGACTATCATCGCCATAACCGTAACTTATCGCCACAAAAATACTAACACACTGCCACTGAAATAGTAACTTATCGCCTCTTAGTAAACCAGTAAGAGGTGTTTGGAAGGGGTTGCCTGTTACAAGTATAATGCATGGGCTGGAAACAATGAGAATGAAAGATTTCAACACACTGGGAGTAATGCAGAATAAAGTAGGAACAACAGCTCTGGGCATAAATAGGTGTAAGAGGAAATGAAAGTGATGGCAACGAGATGGAGAAAGAGAAGAGAGAATAGTGACGATTATAGAAACAGAGGGACGGATGGGGAGGGGAATAAATGGCTTAAAATATACAATAATTGAACAAACAAAAATCAAGAAGTAAAAACAAATAATATAAAATAAGCCACATATGAGAACTTTGAAAATACAAGTGCTATCATGTGTTTGAAGATACTCTAAACTTAACCTAACCTAACCTAACTAAAACCCAAACAGTTACTATAGGTCTTGACTCTGAAAATTCATATATGCTTCCTTACTAATGAGACTTTCTGTAAGACAAAGTCATTCTTTGTTGATTTATACCATAAGGTGCTGGCTATCATGTGTTTGAAGATACCTTAAACCTAACCTAACCTAACAAAACCCCAAACAGTTACTATAGGGCTTGACTCAGAAAATTCATATATGCTTCCTCAATCAAATTTAAATCAAAGCAAAACTACTCACACTCTTTCTCCTTCCGTTCCTTGCTCCAGGTGTTCTTCTCCTCGACGCGTGCCTTCAGGTTCTTGATCTTGAGCTGGATGACCTCAACGGCGGCCTTGAAGTGCGTCACAGCGTCGTCAAAGTTGTCAGAGAAGCAGTGGCCCAACCCAAGCTGGTAGTGGGTCTCGGCAAGGCAGCGGTCATCCTTCTCCAGCACCTCCCCCTGAGACACACACACACACACCGGCTCGTATTCTTAGATGATACCAACTCTCCAACCCGTGTATAATGAGAGAGCTGTCCGCCCCCTTCCTGAGGCCACAATGACCCACAGAGAACAAGAATTACAGCACAGGGAATAACACAAACGTCCCTCTTAAAATCCATTTGTGCATCTTTCAACTGTATCAAAATCAACTACAAAAATGTTTAAAATGGGAAGGAAGTGTTTTTTTTTTTTTTCCAATTTGCTTGTTGCTTACTTGTGTATTTTAAGATATTTATTACCCTTCCCTCTACCTGTCCCTTCACTTCTATAATCTTCTGTATTATTTTGTCCTCTATCTACTTCTCTTTCTCTCTCTCTCTCTCTCTGGGTGTCGAATTAAAATATGAGGAAAAAGAAGAGGAGTATGAATGCTAGATTCTTACAGATAGGTAGATTGATAGAGAAGAAGTAGAAGATTGACGGAGGCTTTTAGATACAGTCATACCTTGGTTTACGAGTGTCTTAGTTTACAAGTGTTTAGATTTACAAACAGGGAAACAATTTTAAAAAGTGCCTTGGTTACGAGCGGTGACTTGGTATACAAGCATCCTGTTTGTACAAGTCCTTTTTTTTTTTATTTGTCAACCTCAAGGGTGTATATATGCTATATGGAAGCCGTCAGGGTCAAGCGCGTACGTCCCTCCAAGTTACATATTATTTATCATTGCTATTTGTTACTAAAATTACTCTAATTCTGTATAAAAAACATGTAAAATGATTTTTATATACATACAGTACTGTCTCCAAGACTCACAAACATTGAAATCACAAACTTAGAACTATTATTCTCATGAGGAAAATTGAAAACCGTTGACATCTTGCACTTGGCCACCCATCCGGGTGGCCAAGCGCATGTGTGTGGATGGCCCCGGCCACTCACTGGACCCAAACAGCTGACAGACGGCTGATGATGGTGATGATGAGTGTTGGCGGCGTGGCCTTTGCATCGGCGCTACCTGAACGGTGTTTTTGTTGGGGCTCGTGTGTGTGTGTTGCTGTGTTTGTTGTGGGTTTGGGTTTCTCAATTTATCAGTTCTTGTTTTCCACATGTTGCACAGCACCCCTTTCTTTTCTTCCATCTCTTCTTTTTGAAAAGGAAGAGATGGAAGAAAAGAAAGAGGTCCCACGCAACATATGGAAGGTGGGAATTGGCAGATTGAGGAGCCTGGGCCCATGATGGGCAAAGCCACACATGCACAGGCCCCGATGAAAGTGCCGTTTGGGTGACGCCGATGCAGGGGCCGCGCCACCGACGCTCATCATCACCATCACCATCATCAGACATCCGCCAGCTGCTCTGGCCCGGCGTACGGTCGGGGCTGCTCGCACACGTGCGTCTGGCTGCCCAGATCCCATTCACCATGCTTCCCGCGGCCAATGGAGGCCCAGGGGGTGGGTAAGAGCGAGAATGGGAATCAAGGACCACAACAAGGTGTGAAAAAACCCGGTTTTAGCAGCCTTTTCCTCTTCCTTTCGGGTCATATCGCAATTTCAGTTTCCAATAAAAATCAATTTTGGGGGGTCCCTATCACAAACTCGGTGAATCGCAAACTTGAAACGCACAATCCTGGAGACAGTACTGTAATTTTATGAGATATGGGATGCATTAATGGGATTCACATTAATTTCAATGGAGAAATTTGTTTTGGTTTACGAGTGTTTTGGTAAGCCAGCAAAATTCAGAAACGAATTAAACTCATAAATCGAGGTATGACTGTAGGTAGATTGATAGAGCAGAAGAAGAAAAAGAAGATTGATAGAGGCTTATAGATGGGTAGATTGATAGAGAGAAAAAGAAGAAAACAAGAAAAACAAAACCTCACACACTCAACACATACAGTCATACACCTCATACACACTCAACACACACACCTCATACACTGCACATGTACCTGGATGGCAAGGCACTTCTGGAACTCACTGATGGCACCCTCGTAGTCCTCACTCTCCATGCAAACTTCTCCAAGGCTGAGGCGGATCTGGGCTCGCTTCTTGGATATTTCTGGGGTCTCGTCCTGTCTATAAAGGAAGGGTAAGGTTAGGGGGGGGCAATAGTGTGTGTGTGTGTGTGTGTGTGTGTGTGTGTGTGTGTGTGTGTATTTACCTATTTGTAGTCTACAGGGCCCGAGCTAAGCTCTAATAGTCCCGTCTCCATATCTACTTTCATCCAGCCTCTCCTTCATTTGTTGGACACTGTTCGCCTCCACCACTTCCTCCCGCAAGCTGTTCCATGTGTCAACACTTCTATGTGGAAAACTATACTTTTTCAAGTCACTCAAACAGGTTCTTTTATTAAGTTTCTTTCCATGTCCTCTCAGCTCCTGCGTTCTCGCAGTAGAGATCATCTCTATCCACCTCATCAAACTTATATACCAACTTATACAGCGTGATCAGATCTCCTCTCTCCTTTCTTTGTTCCAATGTCGTCAAGTCCATCTCCTTCAATCTGCTTCATACGTCATATTCGAGAGTTCTGGGACCATTTTAGTTGCAATTCTCTGTATCCTTTCCAACTTTCTGATATCCTTCTTTTTGTGAGGCGACCACACAACCGCAGCATATTCAAGTTTTGGTCTTATCATTGTTGTTATAATTTTCTTCATCATTTCCTTGTCCATATAATGAAATGATACCCTTATATTTTGCATCATCTTGTAGCTTTCTCCAAACAGCTTATTTATATGCTTCTCTGGGGATAGTGTGTCTTGCATCATTATTCCTAAATCTTTTTCTTCATGTACCACCTTTAAGTTTTCTTCTCCCATCCTGTATGTTTTCCTTGGTCTTTTTTTACTTTTCACCATTTCCATAACATGGCACTTATTTGCATTAATCCATCTCCCATAAGTGGCTCCATCTATACATTCTATCCAGGTCTTTTTGCAGTTCTTCCTCTGTCTTCACTTTTCTTATTAACTTTGCTGCATCTGCAAAAAGACTCATACAACTTTTTATACCCATCGGGCTGATATGATTTTCCACCAAATTTAGTGAAGAACCCACTCAATTGGCAATCCTGTGTTGTTAGAAATAGTGTTGGAACACTCATACGCGGGAGATTTGAGTGTGGCTGGAGCTTGCAGCGAGGGTTTAGCACCACCAGCAAATACGCCTAATGCTCGCTGTGAGCGTTTAGCAATGGACGGGTTAAAAAGACTTTATTAGAGTAGCATGGTAGCAAAATTAAGGAAATCTAAATCAGTCAGTCAGCAGTGTATGCAAATCAACACCATAACTCAGGTGACGTTACTGACAAGAAAATTTATCGTCCCACCCCAGTAGTAGATACAGTAATAAAAAAGATCTTATTAGAATAGCATGGCAGCCAAATAGTCTAAATCATTCAATCAACAGTGCATTCAAACCAACACCAGGTGATGCTACTGAGAGGAAGAATCATTTATCATCCCATCCTAACTCACTTGTCAAAGATGACCCGCGCCACGTCCAGCCACTCCCAGGCACACTGCAGGGTGGACACCTCCTCCTCCTCCTCTGTGTTCTCGCCTGAAAACAGATGATGAGGGAGTTATGCAGCACTTACAAGGCAGCACAGACCAGGAAGTGATGAGTTATGCAGCACTCACAAGGCAGCACAGACCAGGTAGTGATGAGTTATACAGTTCTCACAATCATCATAATAATCATCTCAATGACGCCTGCTCCTAGGAGCTCCCACCAGGGGATGGCCACGGCAGAAGAGTTTGCATCTCTCTCTATTCATACACTCCCTCCTTACCTGCTCAAAGTTTCTCACTGGTCTTTCCCCCCTCTCCCTTATGTACTCCTGTACCCTATCTCTCCATTTCACTGGAGGTTGTCCTCTAACATTCCCTCCTTCTATCTCACTCACATACACCCTCCTGGTTATCCTACTCTCCTCCATTCGCTCCATGTGACCAAACCACTCGGCAAACGAGCCCAGTAACTAACCCCATCTGACTCTATCTGCCCATCAGCTGTTCAGATAGTAAGCAACTTCAGAACACACATAACAATAAGCAAATCAAAGAACGTAAAAAAATAAATACAATAATAATAATATGCACCTACCCTCTCCTTCCTCAGCTCCTTCTCCTTCCTTCTTCGCCTTCTTTTTACCATCGGCAGCTTCCTCCTTTCCCTCCTCCTCCTCCTCATTGTCCCCTCCCTCCTCTTTCTTTTCTCCATCCTCCTCTTCCTGGGACTCCTCACTTTCTTCCTCATCATCATCCTCTTCCTCCCCTGTGCTTCCTTCCTCTGTTCAGGGGAATGTGGAGAAAAAATATTATATTTGTACACACTAATTAGATGGAGTATTAATAATGACCTCAGCCATTGTTGCTGCCACTGAAAATTGAAAGCATGGGCTATGGGCAGTGTTCTCAGATGCTTCCACCTCTAACATTTGTCATGCCCCGGGAGTTTATTTTCTCTTTTTCTATTATCCAACACATCCTCTGCGTGTATCGAAACACACGAGAAATTAATCAAGATCAGGGTATTCGCCGGCTGCCTGGGATTGAACCCATGACCAGCGTGACGGGAGAGCCACTCCTTACCGAGTCGGCCAAAGAGGTACCCCCCTGGCTAAGTGGGTTATGGGAGGCTCGTTCATCAGGCATAGTCGCCACACTACACATTAACTATCTCCAAAGGCCAAAAAGAAGATTAACTGGGTTCGAATGACTGCTCTTTTAGGTTCATGGTACAGAAAGGGAATCAAACTATCAGCAGGGTCATAAGACTGCTCCTGGAAAGGCTCAAAACTCATTCAAAAGCTTTACAAAAATTTACACTGCCAAATCAAAACCCTTCATGATAATAAAGACAATAATAATTCTAATGATAACAATAAAAAATGTTACTACAGGTAACTCTCGATTTACGCGAGTTTGGTTTACACGTTTTTTAAATAACGCAGGGTCCAAAATCCATATAAATGTTTAATTTACATGTTTTTTTCACTTATACGCAATATTTTATGGAGTGGCCACCAGATGTCTCACGCAACTGGACTCACACGGCGCCATGGCCACACGGCTGAGCTCAGTTCTTCCCGTGCGCCACTTGAACAACAATACAGTACCCACGCTGCCACGCTACTCAACAATAGGGGTGGGCAAGTACCGGTACCAGTACCGATACAAACAGTACCAGCTAGACAGTACGGTACTGGTACCAGACTGCTCAGTACCAGTACCAATACTAGCCAGTTGCTCATGGTGTCCCTCATTTCTTCCTCACACGAGTGAGGCTGAGACTGAGTGCCTGAGTGGATATCTCGGTGATATGGATATTCTCTCTCTCTCCACTGAATGAAGTGAATATTCATTTTTCGACAGAAACCTACCTCTTGTTTGATTTACATTGTTTTTGATTTACGCGACCTCTTCAAGGACACAATACTCGCGTAAATCGAGAGTTACCTGTACTTCTATTATTAACAAGAGCAATGACATTTGACAGATTGTTTAAATGTTGTAATAGTATTTATTAAATTGTGCAGTCAGTTTGGCTTTTTAATTACACTTTTGGGCTGGAGTTAGGAGTGTTGGATTTTCAGAGTTAAGTCGACATATTACAAACTTATATATTCGTGATATAAATAAATCAACCAAACCAACTAACCACGCCTTGAAAAACAGGTAAAAAAACACAGATCAGCCACATTACCATTAATGAAGACTACTGTGATGCTTGGAAAATCAGGCAACTGTAAAAATGACCTCACTTTTGGCCACTCATCGACACTCTTTTTATAGGGGCAGTGAGTAGCAGGCTTTTTTTATCTCTATTGTTTTGCCCTTGAGCTGCTTCCTTCATTGTAAAAAAGCCTAAATACATGACAACAACAGTTCAGTCCACTTACGGCTGCTGCCCCCGTCCAGGTCCCCACCCAGCACGCCGGCCTCCTTGCGAGCCAGCTCTAGCAAGGCACGGCCGTAGTGGTAGTAGGCGTCACCACACTCGGGCGCCTGCTCCCCATACAGCTCAGCCAGGGCCACTGTCGCCTCCTGTTGGGTGGGAAGGCTTGTAGACAATTATCAGAAACAAACACAATAATACATGAAAAAATATATCATTGACAAATAATACAAATAGAAATCTGTTCTGTTGGTCTTGAGCAGGCAGAAATAAAACAATACAAGCACAGCACAACTTCACAGGATACAACTTGACACACACACACACACACACACAACGCCCACCTTGAAGGCGCTGACGGCTGACTTGAAGTCCCCAACCAGCAGGTGACGCTTGCCCTGGGAGAAGTGGTTGAAGGCCGTGCTCCTTGTGTTCCTGTGGCAAGCAATGGCAGGTTAGGGCGGCACACAGGGAGCAGTGAACGCCTCATGAAAAAGAGTAACACCAAAGTAATGCAGTATTTCAGTGGCACAACACACACTGGAGCTCATTTGGCACTGGGCTAACTGATGGCACCTGTACCTTCACTCCTATTATGAAGGAGTGCACTGAGCTGTCCTGAAGACCAACTATCATCCTGGACTCTAGATTGTCTCTAAAAAGGGAATCAAAGATGAACTCCAGAAGGCAGCATGAGCCGAGCAAGATGGCACCACTACATTCACTTGCCTGAACCACAACAAACATACTACACTCTTAACAACTTGCATAGTATATACATCCATGCGTATTGGAAATTGTAATGTAAGAAATAAAGGATATAGCATGAATGAAAAGATAACAGAAACAACCTCTGAAAAGGATATAGGGGTAATAATCGACAACAGGTTACAGTTTTCAAACCATCTCGCAGAAAAGGTAAATAAAGCAAATAGGATTGTGGGTCTAATCAGAAGAACCTTTGTATCTCTGGATGAAGACATTTTTAAGTCACTCTATGTGGCACTAGTCAGACCACACCTGGAGTATGCGAACCAAGTATGAGCACCGTATTTGCTGAAGGACATAGAAGCTGAAGAAGGAGTGCAGAGAAGAGCGATCAAGCTGGTACCAACGCTGAAGGAATTGAGCTATGAAGAGAGGTTGAGGAAACTGAAACTACCCACACTATCGTATAGAAGAGCACGAGGCGACATGATAGAAACATTCAAGATCCTGACGGGAGTGTAAGATCCAGAAGTATGCCAAGATATTCTAGTGCTATGGGAGAATGGTAGAACAAGAGGACATCCTATGAAAATAGTGAAGAAAAGGTCAAACTGGATAAAAGGAAGAACTCTTTTTGTAATAGAATAGTAAATAATTTGAATGCACTACCCTGGTATGTGATAGACTCTAGATCAGTTATTAAATTTGAGAGTAATGTAGATAAAGCATGGAGTAGCCAAGAGTTACTATATAACTATAGAGCCAAAATTCAATATAATAATATTATTCAAATTGACACCACCACCACCAACACTTAATCAGTTCAAAGTCCAGAGCTGGATACACAGGCCTGAGCTGGGCCTCTTCCAGAAGACTACTGTGAGTTATTGAGTGTGAGTTACACACAAACATGGCCTGCAACACTACTATGGCCCTGCAACACAAATATGGCCCTGCTACACACAAACATCGCCTGCAACACAGAAACATGGCCTGCAACACAAATATGGCCCTGCTACACACAAACATGCCTGCAACAAACATGACTTTGCAACACACAACCATGACCCTACAACACATAAACATGCCCTGCAACACAAAAAAATGAGAAAAATGGGTGGATGGGGAAACGGAGAGCAGAAGGCTGGTGTCGGCGGCGGTAATGGACAATACTGGCAAGTGGCAACGCATATACATGCCCTGCAACACACAGACATGGCCCTGAAACACAAAAATTACCCTGGGAAAAAAATAAGACAAAAATCGGTGGATGAGGAAGTGGGGAGAGAGGGACTGGCGGTGTCGGCCTATACTCACACTTCCTGCTCTGTGGGGGCTGCCGGGGCCGTCGTGGAGTCCGCCGGGGCCTTGGTAGAGGGGCTGGTGGTGGCCATGATGCCGGGGAGTGCCAGGAACAGGACAGAACAGTGCCAAAGCGAGGGACGCCGCAGACTTTCTGCCTCCTTTCAGCGTGACGAGTGCCAGACTGCCAGTGACGGGATGTCGTACGCCCGGAGCTCAAGTTGTCGTACTTTGGCCCGTATTACTTCTTTTTGAGCTGCTCCACTTTATATCGCTTCTAAGAGGTCATCTTTTAGTACCGCTTTATACTTCTATACTTCACTACGCACACTTCGTTACATCACTGCTCTGTATTTCTGTACATTTTGCTTACATTGACTTTTGAATTGCTTACTTGTCTTACTTAATTGTCGGAAGCTCTGGTGGAATCACCACGGCCAACTTGAAAGTCCACCGCCTCCACATTTTTCTTTCTTTTTGTACTGTAGCTGGTCAATTATACAGTTTGATAATGCGCCCCGTGGACATGGGTTGTGTGGAATAGGAGGCTCATCCGGTATGTTTTTAGGAAGGTATCGATCGAGCCTCCTTTTGAATGCATCTATATAGTGCATTTTGTCATGTCCCTGATTTCTCTTGGCAGGCAGTTGAAAAGCCTGGGACCAAAGGTGATGAAATGTTCGGCCTCAACAGTTTTTAGCCGTTGTGTCACCGAAGAGAGAGTTTTTCTGCAATATGTTCTGCCAAACCTGTTGTATCTGACTCTTGATGGCCTAGCTCCTCTCCATGTGGGGATGGGCAGGGTACTAATTTTTCTAGTATCTTCCATGTGTATATGATGCAATATCTCTCGCCTTCTTTGTAAGGAGCACATTCCTAGTTTTTAGTCGGTCCCAATAACTGCAGTGTCAATCTTTCTGGTGAACACCCTCGATCTGTACCTGCCATCCTGAATGCATATGTCTTTGATTTTGTAGGGGCACCACCGCTGACACACATATATTCCATTTTAGAGACCACTAGGGGACTCCACAGGGGAAGCAGGTATATGTGCTGTGGGTCTTTAGGTACAGGAAAGTGTGCAGAATCCATCCTGACATTTAACTGTTTTGCTGTTTTTATAATCTTTTGTATATGCTCTGAGAAAGAGTAATCCTTGCTCATCCACACTCGCCCTGGTCTCTGAGGGAGTCCTTCTCTTCAATGATGTCTCCCCCTGCAGTGTAGATGTACTGTCCTGCCAGCTAGGGCTTTAATTATCACTTCCGTAGCGGATGAGCTCGAACTTTTCACTATTAAATTTCATGTTGTTAGTTGATGACCAGGTATATATTTTTTCCAAGTCCCTTTGTAGATTAATTGCATCTTCCCCTGTGCAGACGGTGTTGGAGATCCTGCATGGTGTCGTCTGCGAGTGATACTATATATGTTACCCTTGAGTACCCTTTTATTTTCTTTGCTTAACTTAGCTTAATCGATTTGGACTTTTTGCATTTACATTTTCTGCCCTTCTATATCTTTCCACTATAACAGTTTTCTTTTTATTCCAATTTCATTGCATGAGTTCTCCCAACAACTGGCTTCTAAAACCTATATTTCCGGTATGAATATGTCAGTTCAGTTAATTTTTGGTTATTCTAATGCCTTTCAACTAAATTTAACTGTAATATACTTGTTTCAATGCTATCAAAATAATATTCAAACCACTAATTAACCGTACCCATACATTAGTTATCGTATTCCTTGTCAAGTTCTTCGTTTCCCGCCAAATAAAAACAACACCGTCGCTGCCAAAACTAGCCCAAACACCCCCAGAAAAGTAGCCCAACACTGAGGGATGGACGAATTGGCTGATTTATAATTTATTGCGGGGAAAATATACACAAATAAGAAGGAAGGCACTCCTCGCCATAAAAGCATATCAGGCAGTAGGAAAAGTGCAGGCTAATGGTGTTACAATTATTAATGGGTGCCAGGACTAGCCCAAACCCGCTGGACTAGCCCAAACCCGCCGGATACCCAATACGTTCCATTGGACCGTATTGGCTATCCGGCGGCGACTCTGAGACAAGTACTTTTTTATTTATTTATTTATTTATTTTTACATTGCGGCCTATTGCGCCGGTAGGCTTCTTCCCGGTGGATCCTGATGGTCGGTCCAAGGCTTCTTTCCGGTGGGTCCTGATGGTCGGCCCAGCCCGTTCTGGCGCAGGCGAGTATTTATAGTGGCGCCATCTTGCATTGACTGTTTTGACTTAACTCTGTTCCTTTTTACTATTTCGGAAAAAAAATAATACCGGCTGTCGTTTGAAGCCAAATGTCCAAACGTGGTACCTGCTGGTAGAAAAAAAAAGTATTTACCCTTTGCTGGGATCAGTCTTGCCTGTAATATTTACCTCTGACAAAATGAGCACTGCAGAGTCGGGATGAAGCAGACGGCCGCCAGTTTTCCCTCCTCACAGCTGCAATCGACGTCCCCCGCTCTTCTGGATTCGCTGGAAATCTATAAAATGACACAGCATCTCTCCCGTGTCGGTTAGAACATCCAACCGCACAGCATACGTATCCCATGACGAACACACAGATCGAGCACTTGTTTAGCCGCCACCAAGGTTTGCTTTGATAAGTGACCACCACTTACCACTGACCACCAAGATGGCCGTGCAGGCCCGCGCTACCCCCGCACCCCCACTGATGAAGTCAGCTGGAAAACCTCTATATGTTGAACTCTGGGCTATGATCTGGGCTGAGTGAAGGGTAAGTCTAGCATTCCAGAAAAGTTATACATGTTAAAAGTTGAGCTTCTAAACTTGGCCTTAAGGAAATGGTTAAAAAAAATATGACTTAGTGGGTGGAGTGTGCAGTATTGCTATCATGTAGAATCCTTTTATTTTCTGTAGTGTTTGTGCAGAGAAAATTTCATGTGCTGTTATTTTTGTCTTGTAATCTCTCTCCCCCTTAAGTCCAGCAGTCAGGTGCACGTGGCTTCTGTGGGGATGCTCCATGCCTGTCTGTCTGTCTCTCCTCGCCTGATATTTTAAACGTGGTAAAATTCTTCATCAACACTAAGCTGGCTGATTTGTCTTTTTTTGACCTGTTTTGGGAAAATTCTAGTGTTTGCCCATACTCCTCCCTCCCCCCCATACAAGCCTGGGGACCTGGGGAACACGGGGTTTCGGGTGGGGAACAGGAAATCCGTCGCAATTGCGTATTTTTTTAGTGTGTGTGTGTGTGTGTGGGGGGGGATAAAAACTCCCTAGATCTAGAGAAATTCCCTAAATTTAGGGATTTTCCCTCCCACCACCACTAAAATAAGCGTTTGCGACAAATTTAGTGTTACCCATACGGAAACCACGCACTCACTGGATCCCCAAGCTTGTTTTGGGAGGGAAGCGTAGTGAACCCACCAAACGATGCTCACCTCACCATCTAGCGTGGCGCCGGAGGCCATCTGCGCTCACATAAACCGCCTACACCACACTCATGCCCTCTCTCTCTAGTAGGTTGTCACCTCATTGCAAGGTTTCTGTCCTCCAAGTAGAGTCCGTGGCACCAAACACAGTGTATCTTCATTGTTTATCACTGACAGAAGCAAAGCCACCGGCTAGCCGTGATCCATCCAACGCTTCGTCTTAAACAGTACTGCGGGTTCTAGAGCAGTGAAGGCTCTGGAACCTCCTGCCCGAGCTGTTCGAACACGAGAATCCTGACTGACCGCATTTTGAATCTGCTTCACGGGTTCGTATTCCCAGTATACAAGGTGATTGTGGATATTGACTCCGTGCCTCCAGAATACGATAATACGCCTCCATATATCATAGTTGAAAACAAAATACTTAGAAGTAAATAAGAAGCCGAATTAATCCCCTTCCCCCAACGATCTTGGGGGACCCGCGGGAAGTCGGGGTATTTGGGTGGGAGCATATTTAAACTACTCCAACCGAACTTTACGACCTGCTAACGGGGGAGGCTTTGCCCCCCTCAACCCCCCTGCTAACCAAGGGGGGGCCTGGACCTCCCCCCCCTTAAAGTACCCCAACCAAACTTTACGACCTAACAACTAACTGAGGGACATTGAACACAAGTAACCTAAGTTCGAACCTGCGTCACGCGTACCAGTAAGTAAATACAAAGTCGTATATGACGGTTGCAAGATTCCTATGACGTAAATTACTTACCGTTTAGATGCTTCATTATGATCTTAATACTGTAACGGGGGGCTTCGCCCCCCTCGAGCCCCCCTTTGGTATGGAGAGTGAGTGAAATTGCGTGGTTTCCGTACGTTGTAAAAAAAAACGGAATGTATGAAATTTCCCTACATCTTGGGTATTTTTCAACCCCCCCACAACTCAAAAACTATGCATTTGCAACGCATTTCATGTTTACCACCGCATTCCCTGCAGTCTCAATGGCCCTCAAGCCAATTTTGGTTGCGAGGGGTGAGTATGGGCAAACACTAGAATAATACCCCTGTTTTTCTGTGTGGTTACTTGGTTTTGTTTTCTATCTCACTTTTTATGACTGAGTTTGTGTTATGATGAGTTGACTTTGTGAAAACTCAACACTGCCTAACTCCGTCCCAAAAGTGGATTTTAAAAGCCACACTAGCCACGGAACTTTTGATAAATAGTAAAGAAAATAAGTTATTAGAGAGAGAGAGAGAGAGAGAGAGAGAGAGAGAGAGAGAGAGAGAGAGACGTATTATAAGTTGAATTTGAGAAGTTTCGGGTCTCTACAGAGTTCGGAATGAATAGTTCTGTAGGCACCCGAAACTTCTTGGATTTGACTTGTAACACAGCCCAGGAGAGAGAGAGCGATGGAAAAATGGTATTAAAAACACAAACTTGCCATAAGACTTAATGAATCCTAATACCAGAGGTTCAAAGAGTCTGTGGGAGGCAGGCGAGGGTTGTCGTGGTGGTGAGGTGTGTTGGTTTGCAGTTGTGGCCATGAATAAGTTCATCATTTTGGATAAATTATTTATATTCTCAATAATTTTTCTATAAATGTGCTGCTGAAAGCTATGTACATGTGTTTTCAAAGACTTGGAAGACAATAGGTACAACAATTTATTACAAAGACACTGGCATCACACAATGTAAGTACAGTTTGTGGGTTCATGATACACAAAGGTGGTGGTATACACACATATACACTGATACACACACACAAACACACACACACACACACACACAGAGTCTGAGCTTGACAGTCAAGGCACACACAGTCTGTGTTTCCTGAGGTCAAACACTCACAGACCACAGTATGATATGTTGTCATGTTGGGACTAGTCATGGACCGTCATATGAAGACATTCCCGTCACTGCTACAACAGACAGTCCGTCAACCTCACCAGACAGTCTGTTATATCCTGCAGGACACCTCACTGCTAAGCCTTGGCAGTGCTGCCACACTTGTGCAAAACATGGGGTCAGAATCCTGCAGAAGACATCCATGAGGAAAAACAGGTCACAAAGCTAGGGGTGGCAGTGTTAAGAGACAGTGTGGAACAGGCGAAGTGGCTGCAGAAGGAGCAGATGGGACAAAGACATTTTTTTCTAGTCTGCACTGGGAAAGGCAAGCCAGGTGACACATCCAGGCTAGGATATAAGTTGCAAAGGAAAAGCAACCCTCAGCACACCAAATACATGGTTGCTCTTCCATAGCGTCTTGTTTCTTGTTCTTCCTGCAATGTGTATCCTGACTTTCCCAGTGCAAACTAGAAAGAAAATGTCTGTCCCTTTCGCTCCTTCTCCTCCGGACGCCTCAGGTGTGTGTGTGTTCAGCTCAGAGACGAGGTAAAGATGCACTCCATACTGTGTGTAGGAGTGTGTGTTCGCCACCTCTCAAGTTCACTCCTCAACCCTCATCATCTCCTCCAGTATCTCTCAGCCAGTACCTTCTCAGTGACTTTCATGCACCCTTCACAAACTTGCTAACTTGCCTATATATTAAGCTTGGTCCACTTTTTTATATGTTTTCTCTTGTATATTCCTCAACCCTCATCAGTCCCTCCAACATCTCCCAGCCAATACATGACCTTCTATGTGGCTTTCACGCACCCTCCAGAAAATTGCTACTTTGCTTATGTATTAAACTTGGTCCACTTTTTTATATGTTTTCTCTTGTATCTTCTCCAACCCTCACCAGCCCTTCTAAAATCTCCCAGACAGTTTGACTTTCACACACACACCTTCCTCACAGACTTGCTACCTTGCCTATACGTATATTAGACTTGGTCCACTTTTTGATATGTTTTGAGTAGCTTGTCTTCAGCACACACACACACACACACACCCATCACTCAAGCTACCCAGCCTGCCTCAGTAATACAAGTGTCCTCAGTGCCTCCACAGTGAGCAAAGGATGATGACTGTGCTTGGAATAATATGTGGGATGCTGAACCAATATGTAGAGCTTGAGGCATCACCCAACTATAGCACTGCCAGCATATTCAACCACTCCTCAAGCTGACATTCTATAACCTCTGCCATAGTGTTGCTTCCCTTGCTATCACATTGTTTTTTCTTGTTACTCTATCTTCTGAACATGCTAATTACATGCCTCCACCCGTCCCATGGCCTCGCTGCATAAGACTTTCTACTCAAGCCCGTTTATGTGCTGACCAACTCCCTAATGCAAGACTTAAGCAGTATCTTCACTCTCTCATCCCTTTCACTGGTAAACTTTCAGACACTTTTCCTACTTTATCTTTCCCTTGTATCTTCACTCTCTCATCCCTTTCACTGGTAAACTTTCAGACACTTTTCCTACTTTATCTTTCCCTTGTATCTTCACTCTTTCATCCTATTCACTGGTAAACACTCGAGCAGTCTTCCCACTATATTTTCCTTCCTTTCAAGAGGGGAGTGACACACCTTGCGAAGTTAATCTAGTCAGTGTCCTGCAGCTTTTTCTCTCCTATTTACATTGGTGTCCTTTTTTCACTAATTTTGCTTTGTCTTTGTCCTGTCTCCTTTACCCTAAGAAAAATATTGTTCACCGTTCTGATCCCATGTTTTGAGCAAGTGCTGGGACGCCTCCACAGCCCATGGCCCACACCTCACGCCTCAGCAGGGTCAGCCAAGGGACCAGTCTAAGCTACAAACATAGTGCTGGGCTGAGCTGGGTGGCACAGTGACAGTATTGAAAGTGCACAGCAGCAGAGGCGGAATGCAGCAGGGAAAAACAGGGCAAAGCGCAGCACACCAGAGTACAACACCGGACCTGAATAGCTGTTGGGTGCAGTGGGCAGACTCCTCCTCTCATCCTGCAATGCTTTATAGGATGAACACTTCCCTTTGACGGTGTGGGTGGTTCCAAGGGCGTGTTCTTAAATATTTCACGGCCCAAGCACACACATTTGACAAGGCTTTCGTAGGAGTTTTGGGCACTCCCAGGGGTAGTTTTGTGACCCCAATGGTAGTTTGACCCTTCTTCTGTATACTACCATGAATGTCAAAAAACACTCATTACAGTCCGACTGATCTTATCGGCCTTTGCAAACAGTTGATGCGAGAGCTGGAAGCGTCTGAAAATACCGACCCGGATGCGACAGAAAGGTGTGCTGTATATTTTCATGTAAAAGTCGATCTCACGTCAACCTTTTGGCTATGACATGTTCTGTTGGGGAAGGTTCAGCCCCCAAGACAAGTAGTGTTTATGTATAACCGGCTTCCCTAAACTTGCCTGTTATAAATAATCCAAGTAGCTTGACTTTTACATGAGGATTTACAGTGTGTAGGTGAAGAGGTCACAGGGCAGCAGAAGAGTCAAGCAAAGTCCTGTAGAGTTTCCATTGAAGAATAAAATATATTGCACGGCCCTCCTGGCACGGTGCAGCCTCCTCACTGGTAGAGGTTGGTCAAGGAGAAGATATAGTGCTCTGTGTGTTGTACTGAGTCTGACTGACAAGTAGGAGGTGGTGAGCTGGCAAATCCCAGAGGCAGAAGACAACTGTTGGGAAGGAACATGAAGAACAGGAACACATGAGACTGTGAGCCAACACCGGGATGGGGTGCGACACACACTGAATGTCCTGTTGGTGACTGAAGCAACCTTTAAGTCTGGCAAGTCATGTGTGTGGAAGTGACAAGATGGACTGGTGGAGTGGTAGAGCGGCAGTGTTAGGGGAAGAATAGTATTGGAAAGGTGCAAAACAGAGTCAAGGTCACGTCTGTGTCAGTGGAATGGTCTGCACAAACAGCAAACACACTTGCGTATGTTTGCCGGAAATAATGTGTACATATTATAATCCAACATCAGCAAGCAAATTAAAAACAAATGGTTTGAGGTATTCTTATTAAATTCTGTAATACTAAATGAACCAAACCTTTGCAGGCCAAGCCCAGCGCTAGCAGAGAGCTTATGCTTTGTTCTCACCCTCACATATGGGCTGCCAAACACATGCATGCTTGCCCAGACACACGCACACACACACACACACACACACAAAGCTCTGTAAGCCTAGTGAGCCACCTTAAGGCATGCCTAACTCACACAAACACAGGCAGCAGTGACCCAGGGTATGTACAGGGGGCAGGCTGGGGCAGGGCACCAACAGTATTGCTGCGTTGTGTGTGTCTCGGAGCGGTTATTGATCCATCCAGCGTTAAAAGTGTTTCTTGGACTGAGCAGGGAAGGCGAGGGGGTGACAGGGAACCACAATGAGCAGCGGACCACTGCTAGGGGACACAGCGAGGAGACAGAAGGTGTTGTGAGCACAGGGAGCCAGCGGCCGGTGGCAGGGGGCAGCCACGGCCGGGCCTCAGTAGGGGCTGACCTCACAGCAGGCCCAGCGGCTGACAGCAAGGGTCAGCCATAGTTGGGCTTCAGTAGGTACTGCATGGGGGCTGACCTAACAGCAGGCCCAGCAGCTGACATCAAGGGTTTATGTCAGGGTGACCATTAGTAGGTGCTGCTTTAGGGCTGACCACGCAGCAGGCCCAGCAGCTGACAGCAAGGGTTTGTGTCATGGCTGGACATCAGTAGGTTCTGTTGGAGGCTGACCTCACGGTGAGCCCAGCGCTGACATCAAGGGTTTGTGTCGGGCTGGGCAGTAAGAGTTGGTTTGGGGTCTGGCCTCAGTGATGGCTCATGGCCATCACCACCATGAGCAGCAGCACCAGCAGCAGTCTGCCATTACGGCCTGGGGCCAGGGCCGCAGCCACTCTCCACCATCAGTATAAAATTGCTGACAACTGTTGCTCTTCGTTGTTTCTTGTGAGTGGAGCTGAAAGAGTCTGCATGTGGTGTTGGTGAGCCTGCAGGCGAGCGCCATGCCAGGGTGGCCAACATGCCTGCACTGCCACTGCTAAGCCTTGGCAGGGGGTAGTAAGCATGGACACCTCTAAACACCCTGCAGGAATACTGACAGATACTTACAAAAGTGTAGGCTATACTTACCATAAAAGCTTTCTTGAAGGAGGCTGAGGACAGCATCCTTCAAGGGTCTACAACTTACAGCCAGAACACTACTTGCTTTAAAAGTAACAGTAAGAGGCATGCATCCTAGCAACACATGTAGCAGTGGCAGCAGCAGCAGCAGCAGCTCAGCCAAACAGCCAGCAACACAGGAGCAGAGCAGGGTGCAGCACACACGCCTCACCAGTGCTTAGAGTGCCACAGGAAGACTAACCCTAGTCAGCCCCTAACACACACACACACACACACACACACATAACAGGTTCTTGTACACCCAGCCTTCAGGGCACCACAACCACCACCACCACCACTGCTGCCTCTGGTGCTGCTCCTTGGCATCCTCTACACTCCACACCTATAACACTCCACTCTGGCTTTCAGTTTGTTTCCCTGGCCTGACACACCTGGCACCAAAGAGCCAACCATTCCCTGCAGGCTGGGTGCAGTGTAGCTCTGGCATGCTGGCTGCCTGGCACTCTGGGATGGCCCTGCTGCCCTGTGGCTCCTGGTGGCTGTGACGGAGTGCCCACAGTGACCGTACATCCTTGTGCTGTGGGTTTTTCTGTTATTGTCTGTCTGTGGCATCCTAAGCCTGTATTCCTAAACGTATCGGCACCTCACTTTGCCTCTTTGAAAAGCCTCTCGTAGAAGTTGCTGGGCCTTCCGTGGACTGTTTTGTGATCCCAGTAACAGTTTAACACTTCTACACCTTCAACGGGAGAGGTCACCCATGAAGACCCGGTTAATCTTCTCCGTGGCCTTAAAAACAGTCGTAATGGGAGGCCGATGCATTTAAAAATCGGCCCTAGAATCGGTCCTTGGGCAGCGTGGACATCTCAGACTCGTGCAGGAACTGTATGTCGTGGAGGTCCATCAGCTTCTCGTGGTCCTTGATGTGGGCGTAGTTGGCGGCCAGACACACCAGATAGTGCACCTGTAGGCACACAGGGGGAGGCTTTATGCTGTGTGTGTGGGTGTGTGTGTGTGTGTGTGTGTATTTACCTATTTGTGGTTTACAGGTTCAGATAGTCCTGTCTCCTTGTCTATATTTGTCCAACTTCTGTGTGTGAGTGTGTGTATATACCTATTTGTAGTCTACAGGGCCCGAGCTAAGCTCTAATAGTCCCGTCTCCATATCTACTTTCATCCAGCCTTTCCTTCATTTGTTGGACACTGTTCGCCTCCACCACCTCTTCCTGCAAGCTGTTCCATGTGTTAACACTTCTATGTGGAAAACTATACCTTTTCAAGTCACTGAAACAGGTTCCTTTATTAAATTTCTTCCCATGTCCTCTCAGCCCCTGCGTTCTCGCAGTTAAGAAGAGATCATCCTTATCCACCTCATCAAACTTATTTCCCAACTTATACATCGTGATCTGATCACCTCTCTCCCTTCTTTGTTCCAGCGTCGTCAAGTCCATCTCCTTCAATCTGTCTTCATACGTCATATTCGAGAGTTCTGGAACCGTTTTAGTTGCAATTTTCTGTATTCTTTCCAACTTTCTGATATCCTTCTTTTTGTGAGGCGACCACACAACTGCAGCATATTCAAGTTTTGATCTTATCATTGTTGTTATTATTGTCTTCATCATTTCTTTGTCCATATAATGAAATAATACCCTTATATTTTGCATCATCTTGTAGGTTTCTCCAAACAGCTTATTTATATGCTTCTCTGCGACAACGAGGTCACAACTCCTTGCCTTACGTCGCGTACCTACTCACTGCTAGGTGAACAGGGACTACACGTGAAAGAAGATAAACCCAACCTAACTTAACCCGGCTGGGGAATCGAACCCCGGTCCTTCTGATTGTGAGGCAGACGCTCTATCCACTGAGCTACCGAGCCGTGTGTGTGTGTGTGTGTGTGTGTGTGTGTGTTTACCTATTTGTAGTTTACAGGGCCCGAGCTAAGCTCTAATAGTCCTGTCTCCATATCTACATTCATCCAGCCTTTCCTTCATTTGTTGGACACTGCTCGCCTCCACCACCTCTTCCCGCAAGCTGTTCCATGTGTTAACACTTCTATGTGGAAAACTATACTTTTTCAAGTCACTGAAACAGGTTCCTTTATTAAGTTTCTTTCCATGTCCTCTCAGTCCCTGCGTTCTCGCAGTAGAGAAGAGATCATCTCTATCCACCTCATCAAACTTATTTACCAACTTATACAGCGTGATCAGATCTCCTCTCTCCCTTCTTTGTTCCAGTGTCATCAAGTCCATCTCCTTCAATCTGTCTTCATACGTCATATTCGAGAGTTCTGGGACCATTTTAGTTGCAATTCTCTGTATTCTTTCCAGCTTTCTGATATCCTTCTTTTTGTGAGGCGACCACACAACTGCAGCATATTCAAGCTTTGGTCTTATCATTGTTATTATTATTGTCTTCATAATTTCTTTGTCTATATAATGGATTGCTACCCTTATGTTTTGCATCATCCTGTATGTACTCATCCTTGTTTATGTTTTTCTGGGGATAGTGTGTGTGTGTGTGTGTGTGTGTGTGTGTGTGTGTGTGTGTGTGTGTGTGTGTGTGTAAAGAAAGTCAGTCTTACAATGTTACTGACAGTGGTGTATGGCTCCAAATGGTATAAAAATCTGTTTAGACACACAAGTTAACACTAATAAAATTCATGCTATTTGATATTTGCTTGAGAATCTTCATTTTGCCTAGAGTTCAGTTTATTGTGTTCTGCGGCCAGTGTGTGCTATTTGAGACCTGCCTGCCCCACTACATCACTGCATTTAGTTAGTGTGTTGCTGGCACTCATCACCCACTCTGCTGTTTGGTCCCTCACTGCCATACACACTGACACCCCTTGCATACTCACCAGAGAGAGGATGACCAGGAAGGCAGATGCTGTGGCCATAAGAAACATAATCTCCGCGTTGTAGACAAACTCCCTACAAAATAGCTTTCTCTTGCCCCCAGAGCACACGCGCTTCTCCTCCTCGATGGTGCTGCGAGGAAACAAAAAACCTGCAAGAAGACAACCACCCTGACCACCGTGCTCCCTGCAGGCTGCCACACACTGTAAGTCACCTGCCACACACACTGCCGCAGAGTGTGCAGATCATTGGCTGGCTGACAGACCTGGGCTCCACTCTATGCCCTGATCTCTTTGCTTCACTGCACTCCCCACTTTCTCCTCCTCTCTCATTGCCTTCACTTTTATTTTCTCTTTCTCGGCATCTCAGGTGTTTGGGGGCTGCTGGACAGGCAGCATATGGTGTCTGCACTCCTCCCTCTCTACCTGTCTCATCTCTTAATTTAATGAATAATAATGTTTTGCTCTGAGCCATCCTTGTCACTCAAAAACTACAGCGTATGGAACTGTGAAGAAATTGGTGGGGGTGGAGGCTGTCCTCCTTGTTGGCACACACAGTGCTGCACCACCAACACATCCCCTTGGCTCCACCCACACATTCCCCAACTCCTTCAAGGCATAATGCTTCTGGTCCTCCAGGCACCCCATACCCTTAGATAACAGTATCATATACCAGTGGGTTTTCACATATTCAAGGCCCCTTTTTATTATATAAAGAAACACCTGTACCTTGGTCTTGGCCCACGAGACCTGGAGCCCCAAGCGCCTCACCTCCTAGTGCAGTGCCTTGAGAGCCATCACACTCACAGAGACTATAGTGGCAGAGCCTGCGGTATGGGGAGGCTTGTGTCACTTGATAGGCTGCCTCAGACTCCCCTTTTCAGCTCATAAGAACATAAGAACATAGGGAAACTGCAAGAGGCCGGGTGGCCTACACAGGGCAGCAATACAGTCAGGTATGAGCAGAAAACAGTGATGGAGCTTACTGAG
>NC_066568.1:10059968-10062468 GCF_024679095.1 Eriocheir sinensis | reverse complement strand
TAGTCCCTGCTGCTCTTGGCCACGTCCTGGTAGTCCCTTGCGGCCCGAGGTATGCTCTGGTAGCCCTTCGTGGCCCTGACGCCGTCCGGGTAGTCCCTGGTCGCCTTGCTCCCGTCCTGGTGGTCCCTGGCTACGCGCGGCACGTCCTGGTAGCTGCGGGTGGACCTGACCGTGTCCTGGTAGCCCCGCAGACTCCCCCTGCTCGAGTCCGGGTAGTCCCGGGTGGTGGCGGCGCGGGTGGAGTCCGGGTAGTCCCTCGTGCTGGACCTGGCAGTGTCTGGGTAGTCCCGGGTGGTGGCGGTCCGGGTGGAGTCCGGGTAGTCCCGAGTGGTGGTCCTGGCCCCATCCTGGTAGTCCCTGGTGATGGACCGGGAGGAGCTGTGGTGGTCTCTGGTGGCCCGGACAGGCTCGTGGTAGTCCCCGTTGCTGCGGGAGCCCCTGGTGCTGTCCTGGTAGTCCCGGGCGGTGGTCCTGGAGGCGTCCTGGTAGGCCTTGCCTCCCCGTTGGTTGTCCTGGTAGCCCCTGGTGGAGGACCGCGGCCTGTCCTGGTAGTCCCTGTCGGCGCGGGAAGGCTCCTGGTAGGGCCTGACGCCCCGCTTGGGCTCCTGGTACTCCCTGATGGACCGCGGCCGGGACAGGTTCTGGTAATCTCTGGAGGAAGACCTGGGAATGGGCTCGAGGTCCCTGGTGGCCCTGGTGCCGTCCTGGTAGCTCCTGACGCCAATCCGTGTGTTCTGGTAGTCCCTGGAGCCCCGGGGCACGTCCGTGTAGGCCCTGCCGCCCCTGGAGTGGCCGAGGCTGCCATCCCTGGCGGGGCCCGGGTAGTCCTTGGTCCCCTTGGCGGCGTCAGGGTAGTCCTTGCCGGCCCTGGTGCTGTCCGGGAAGTCCCTGGTGCTCCTGGTGCTGTCCGTGTAGTCCCGAGCACCGCGGGGAGTCTCGGGGTAGTCCCTGCTGGTGCCGAGGTCATCCGGGTAGTCCCTGGCGGTCCTGGTCCCATTCTGGTAGTCTCTGGAGCCCCGGTGGCCGTCTGGGTAGTCCCTGGCGGGGTACCTGGCCGTGTCGGGGTACTCCCTGGGGGTCCTGGGGGTGTCGTAGTGGTCCCGGGCCGAGGCGCGCCGCCTGGGGAGGGAGTCGTCGGTGCCGGGCTTGGTCAGGATGCCGCGCAGGCTGCGGTACTCGTGGCGGGGCGCGGCGGTGGCGGTGGCGACGGCGGGCCGTCCATGGGCAGGGGCTTGCTGGGGCGGCGGCGGCGAGCACGGCGCGGGCAGGCTGTGGCTGCTGGACCAGCGCCGGGGGGCAACGCCCCTGGAGGCTGTGAAGCCATACGAGCCGCCCTCAACCACTACCCCGGACCCCTCCTCGGGCAGGGCGGCGGCGGTGGCGGCCCGACCTGGCATGGCGGCTCACTCCATCCTGGGGGCGAGGGGAGGCTTAATGTGTGTGTGTGTGTGTGTGTGTGTGTGTGAGAGAGAGAGAGAGAGAGAGAGAGAGAGAGAGAGAGAGAGAGAGAGAGAGAGAGAGAGAGAGAGAGAGAGAGAGAGAGAGAGAGAGAGAGAGAGAGATTCATCCAGTCACCCACTCCTCAAGAACACATCGGGTGGTGGTAATGGCAGTGTGTGTTGCATCCCCCGTCTCAGCTTCACTGCCTACCTAACTAACTAACTAACTAACGTGGAGCATACATCAGGCGGCGCGTTGTTTCACTCACCCGGCACCTCCACTCCCGACGGTCCCCCCTCGTCGCCTCCATGCCGCCCCCCCCCTCCCTCCATCCCTGTCCGGCTGTTCGTATTAATTTGTGGCCGCCGCTGCGTGCCTGCTGTGGCTGCCGCCGAGGCGTTATGAAATTGTATTTCCGTGCGTCGCGCGGCTGTGGCGCTGTGCCATTACTGCCGCCACAGCCAGCACAGGACACACTCACGGCCACGCCACACGCCGGCCAGGGGGGGCACGGATGTGTGTCTGTGGGTGTGGGCCAGCTTTGTCAGCACATACACACAGACACACACACACAGACACACACACACACACACACAGCAATAAACAGACACACACAGGTTACACACCCAAACACGCCAGTGTTATTTTGTCTTTTAAATCTACTAGAGCGTATTAGCGGTACACGCAGCGCCACACGCGGCCACCCGGAGCTGGACGATTTTTCTATTTCGGGAGGCGGGAATTATTGCCTGTTGTTCAGAGGAAAATGTATGAATACGGCGCCTGAGGCTCGGGAAAAAAATAATATATATATATATATATATATATATATATATATATATATATATATATATATATATATATATATATATATATATATATATATATTAGCCATTGGTCGTATGCTTTAATGACTGAGTATGTATTTATGGTAACTAAGAGCATTGGTGAGCGAGTGAAGGGGGCATGTGTCTGCCTCGTGAGCGGCAGAATGAAACACAAGATGTTTCATCTCCGGAATATTTTTGGCTCAGGGTTGTATTTTGTTTCCTACATCTCT